>NC_057810.1:342333270-342474624 GCF_018294505.1 Triticum aestivum
TCTTCTTCTTCTTCTTCTTAGCACCGGCCTCCACCTAAATTCAGCCGAGACCAAGCTCTTCTCCCTCTCCTCTCTCCACCAGCAGGCTCCCCTGAGAAAGGCGGAGCTCCCACGCTCTTTCCCTCGTCCGAGGACGCTCCGTAGCGCCGTGCCCAATCTCGCCCGACACCACCGTCCGCCGGCATCCAAGCCGCCGTTGCCTCGACCATCCCTGGCAGCCGTGGCATACACGAATGGATACGGCGCTCGACGCCGAGCTCATCCATAGCCAGAGCGTCGCCGGAGGTGCTCCGTAGCGCCGGCAGTCGTCGTCGGGGCTCTCTGCTCCCTCAGCCAGGAGAGCGCGCGGGAGGAAGACGAAGACGATGACCTGCAGGCGGGCCCCGCTCGTTAGTGGCCCAGCCACCGGGCCACGCTGGCAAGTGGAGACGGGCCGGGCGAAATACGCCTTCGACATTGCCTGTCATCCGCGTGGCCGAGCCGCTGGGCCGGCCCACGGCTATCTCTCGCCGATGCGCAGGATAAGGGTAATGCCTTATATTTCTTTTTATTCTTTTCCAGTGAGATTCTAAAATCCATAAATAATTCAAATTAACTCCAAATTTGATGATTCAAATTTCTAGTAGTTTCTAAAATCATTCCCTACCACATGGTGCTATTGTAACATTTTTACAAAAGCACTTCTTTCACAAATATTTATGACATCCTATTTTTCCTATTTCTGTGATAAACTTTAGAAAATCACAGAGAGCCCATTTTTTATCCAAATTCCATGATTCAAAATCCTATATGTCTATAAGTTCAAAACTTAGTTTTTGAACATTTTTACTAATATTTTCTGTATCACCTCAAATAATGGTCTATATCTTTATAATCATCCTTTGAATCATCTCAACTCCAAATCCAGTGAAACCAATTCCTAGATGCTTCTATAATCATCCTTTGTTAAATGGGTGCCTTTGCTCATTTTTCAAAAATATATTTCTGTACACCTCTTGCAAATCCATAAACCCCTTGATTCCATCATATTGAAATGATTAGAAATATCCATTGATCCTCTTCCAATGAAATCACTTTGGTCATTCCTCATATGACCAGAGGTATCCAATAAAAGTCAACTTCATATTTTTAGAGCACATTCATTCTTGCCTTGTTGTGTTGCTTATTGTGATTGTTTCCGACGTTAGTTGCCCAAGTAGACGGAGTACCTGGAGAAGGACCAAAAGATCTCAAGACTCTGATGAAACAGGCAAGCCGCCCTTTGACCATGTCTATGAAACCCTTTTTATGCATGTCATATAGCACCATATTGTTGTTGCAACGGAATCATGATGAGGTGGTATCCACTTTGATGGTTTGCCACAGTACTTCCTCGTTGATACTTGCATTGTGCATGACCCTACCTTCTTATGAGGGTTATGACGGTGAGAGTAGATAGGATGCTAAAGTAGTGCTACGCAAAAAGGGACGGGTTTATGCATGGTGAAGGAGGCAAAGCATTTTCAAAAGACTTTTTCGAAAACCCCTTCAGGTGACACTTATGCCCGAGGGTGATGATGAGATGGGTAACCACTTGATGACGAAGTGGTGTACCGAGGCAAGTGTGTGTGTTGTTTTCGAAAACGGATTAGATTTAAGATTTGATGACTGTCCCAACCTTACATGCGCAACCACTCTACCCTTATATGGGAAAGGGAATTATTGATTACCTAGGTCGATACTAGCTTTGAGCCTGCATTACTAGTGACGGGGGAGAGTTGGTGCTCTCTCTCGGGACGGGGTCATGCCAGGTAGGGCGGCCATGACTGTCTTTACAGGGCACCGGATACACCGTTGTGTCCCCTCTCGGATGTTACGATCTCGAGTGAGTCTCGTATGATGTACATCGTGAGGATACAGAACAACGAGTGGACTCCTTGTTAGCATCGTCTAGGGAAAGGTAGTGATCGGGTGCTTACCCCGGGTACTGGAGGTATCGCGGGTCGTGGATGACACGGAAGTTCCCCGGATCTTGTGGGTACAGTGTGCAACCTCTGCAGAGTGTAAAACTATTCGAATAGCCGTGTCCACGGTCAAGGACGGTTGGGTGGTGCTCCTTAAACTAGGTCCAGAGTTTACAAACCAGTGTGTGTGTTTGGATAACTACTTGGGTCAAGTCAAAGGACTTGACATGATTGAGATGGGTTGGTGCCCACTCTATTTATGTTGATATCTATAACCTGTCCTCATGGTTACTTGAATTCTCTTGATGCATGTCTTACAAGTTGTTCAACATGTCATTGCACTCAAAACTAGCTTTCTGCAAAAATTTACCTATATCATGCATTGTTGTATCTTGAACCAAAACATGGGTTGCTTGCGAGTACATTCAAAGTACTCATTGGCTTGCCACTGGTTATTTTATTGGCCAGGCATGAAAGAACAGGATATAATGAAGAGTACCTTGGTGACGAACATGCGAGCTAGGACGCTTCCCAGTCAGAATACCTGTAGGGTTAAGGCAGATGGCATGGGTCCAAGTTATCGACGAAGATTTCTGCTGCGATGATATACTCAAGACTTGACCATAACAGTCCTACTTGTGTAAAACAGTATGTATGGATGTAGGACTCTTGTTATTCAGCTTCTGTGTGTTCAGTGAGCATTGATCTCTGGGATCACTGTACACGTGCATTCGGTGACCACGACTTATGAGTCGGGGTCCCCACAGAGCTGGTATCAGAGCCATCCTCACTGTAGGAAGCCTTAGTTAGCATGGTCGTTAGTTAGGGTAAAATATTTCCAAAACTATTACTAGTTTTCAAAACAATCTATACTTCTCTTCCCTTCTTAGTTTTTTGAAAACTAAGGTATACTTTCCTTATTGATCTATTCCCCTTCAAAACCTTTGGTCGCTAGAACCCTTATGCCCCTGACCACTAGATTCCTTGTAATCCTCGTGGATAATCTAGAAGGAAGATGCCTTACCAGACATTCACCCACACCTCCTGAACACAAGATTGGCGACATCACAACAAGACGATACCAACAGAAGATACATCCTCGAGGAATGAGGACCTGAAGACCCAGGAGATGGTGACACCCTTGATGCTGCCCCAAGATGATGCAACCTTAGCCTACGATGATCAGGACATAGGATATGAAAGATCATGATATACATCGCTAATAGGGTAACCCTGTCACTACCGTTGTTGTATCGGCGACCACCGGTGGATGAGAACGTAGCCATTTGGTCCGCCTCACTATAGTGAGCAGGAAAATGGTTCTCTTCATCCCCCGCTCTTGGTGTCGATGCTGTCACCAACATAACCGACATGATGGACCTCTATTATGCTTTGATATTGTCATTGCATAAAGGATTACCTACCTGGTACTATCGACGCCTTAGAAGACAAAACGGGATCGTCATGATTAAGAAGACAACAGAAGACCGAGTCAATGCCTGCTACGAGGAGCCACCTTCACCCCATCACTTCAACAGGCAAAAAGTTGTTGAAGAATCTTCAGGCTCAACCTGGATCGTTTCATCGAACAACTACAAGAGACGTAGCAACACCGGAGGAAAGCTCCGAAGACTGCACGAGGCACGAAGTAAAGCACGACTACTTAGTTCGAGAACCCCTAGGGTAGGATGAGTCGTGTACCCCCTATGCGCAGTCGAGTCCATATGATGGTTCGAATAGAACCATGATTGTGTGTTGCTTGATTTCAATTGTTTATGTTTTGATATCAGTCGCCCTTTTGCCCTAGGCAACTAGTACGCGACTATATCACCTACCTTATGTTATTGTTTGTGTTTGGCCCTTCGGCACCCGTTTGTTTGCACTTGGACTATAGAACCCCCTTTTAGGCATCCCCCTCTTCTATGCTACTTTTCCCTCTCATCTCTCTCTCCTCAACCAAATACCGGCAAGACAAGGTACACCGAGGATTCTACTTCGACAACCAACGAGCACTGGAGACTTTTGTTGCAGCCTCCTCGACCAAGTGCAACCCAGTAGCGTTATGTCTACTCCTCAAGATTAGGAACCCATTCCTAGACCCTTCGAGACTTCATAAGATACCCCATCTCGAATCCTTAACCATGTGCTTAACCCACAGAATTGCAAGAGAACCTGTTAAGCCTCCATCACCTTGCTTATCACTGGGTTCATTAGAGAACTAGTGGACATAGTGAACGAGCACATTATCATCCTAATATAGCACCAAAACTGATGATGCCATAGGGAGGACCAATCTGAGGATATAGGAATAGAGGACAAATGACTTGATGAGTTTATATCAATGACTTGAGGAATTATATGAGACTATTTGGTGGATTATAAGGCTACCATGTTGGTAGATGAACTTGGTGGGATCATGATAAAGTAGCATAACTTCCATTGGCCTTCAGTAAATTGGATTTATAGGACAATTATGATCGCAAGGTGAAACTCCTAGAAGTGCAAGGATTTGACTTGATCAGATGATATTGATAGGAGTTAGTTGATATTACGTAAATAACTTGAGGGAAACATGTAGGATTCCTCGTTGGACAAGAGACTTGGATTTAAATAGGTGAACCTAATGGAGTCTAGATGTTGAGTAAGTCTACATGGTTCAGATTAAATTGGATTTATACTGATGATCTCAATTATGATACCATGTTTCTCGGTGGACGATAAACTAGGAGATTGGATTAATTGTCGGAGTTGATTTAGGGTTCTATATAAGCTTGACCTTGGAGTTTACTTGACCATGATAATGGAAATTGGTGGACTGACTATAGCAAAATTAGCCCTTTCAAGTATCTGGGGATTATAGGAACCTTAGGGATCATGTGGAACACCTTAACCATTGGATTTGTAGAATTAAATGGATTATGTAGTGATTGATGGAAGTTAATGGGCTGTTGTTTGATTCATAGGAAGGAAACAAGATCTTGGAGTGGCTTACGACGTGTTTCCTTAGGATAGAGATGCACTACCTTGGACCTTGAAAGAATGGGCTGAGCACTTGGATTATCATGTTTAATTGAAGCTTAGTAGCTTGTATGTTCTACCCATGGATTTTTAGGGGTAGACATAAATATAAGTTTGGGGATTGTAGACATATATAATTTTGTTAGACCTCCTCTCGAGAGCCATGAGGATATGAATCACATGAGTGATGATTGGAGTTCACCTATGCAAATGATGCTATCGGTGATATGATGTGATTTGTTTAAAGGACTAGATAGACTATTGGCATCTCAGAAATCGTGCTTAAAGACAAGATGATAAACGCTCACTCGCGCACTAGAATCCTTGAAACCCTTAAGCCCTACCAAGCTACAACATGGTAGGATCAGGACCTTAGGGCCTTGACACTAGATCTAGAACCACCTTAGCCCACACTCAACAAGACCACCACTAATTCCCCAGCCTACTTTATGTACCCCGTGAACAAAGTCTTCATGGAGTGCTTAGACAAGATAGTTTTCATCATCATTTGGTGACCTGCTTGTCCACCTGAAGATGGAAGAAGAGTCGTTCAGCTAGTCGAGGAACATTTGAAGACCTCCATTCCAAGGAGGAAGAACTAACACCATCATCAAGAAGTAAACATCCGCGTCGAAGACCAGGTGTATCTGCAAGCCACTCCTCTCTAAGGAACCAAGCATTTCCATGACAAGGAGACCCACACCAAGATTCATCGGCCCCCTTCGAGATCACTCCAAGATTTAACAACCCCCTTTGAGATCACTACAAGACGAAGAGAAGACAGTTACCAGCTGGAGTTGCCACCTGAGTTACCCGATGTGCACAATGCTTTCCATGCACCACAACCCCGGAAGTGTTTCCAACTTCCTAACTTGCCCGATCTCTACAAGGGCATTGACCACCGAGCCATCGACCCCTAGCCCAATCTAACCTAACGCGAGCTACCCATTAGCAACCTGGATCAAGAAGAGCGTCATACACGAAGCCACACCATCAAGTACTTCGAGCTCAATGGAGCACTACACGGAAGCAGAAGCAACATGAGGACTTGAAGACTACCCTAGATCCAAGTTTCTGTATCCCTTTCCGCTCCTAGTCTGGGAATCTCGGGGACGAGATTTTTGTAAGGGGGGTAGGTCTGTCACACCCTGATTTTCAGGCCACTACACTTAAGCTAACAATCCTGATAAAATGTGGTTTGACAAAAACTTTTGAGTGTTTTGGACCTTGCCTTGATTGGTTTTTGTCTGTTGTTTGCACGTGCTCTAAAAATAAAATAAATCCTCCAACTCTTATACTCCCTTCCCCTTGATCCAAAAACCTTTCCCAATGATCATGCCATGTGTATAGAGCAACATAGTATTTTCTTACAAAAATAATTTGGCCAAAAAGTATTTTCAAAAATTAGTTTTCCAAAAAACCCTGAATTGAGGTTTGCACTGCAAGTACTTGATTTGGGGTATGAAAAATATTTCAAAAGGTATATTTGAAACCTATTAGATATAGGATTCCCCTAAAACACAAAAATATAATTTTAAAAGTTATTTTACTATTTTATTTAAAAGCTTTTTCTTAAGGCCAGAAATGCTATTTAATAGGGAAAAATTATTTTTAATGCTTTAAAAATATTTTTGAAAATTTAGGGAAACTCAGTGGACATATATTATCCATATATAAGAGTTTAAACACATGGTCATGTTCAAAATATTGGTCAAACCCCTTAAAAACCCTTTCTGGACATTTCAAGCTTTTGAAATATTTACAAAGGAAATATTCTCCAAAAATTCCAAGAAACTTTTAGCATGTCACATATGACATTTTGGATGATCTTGGTAAGTATCATGTCATGGAGAATAGTATAACCCCATGAAATCCCCTCAAAACCATTTCTGTCCATTTTGAAGTTTGAGCAACTTTACATTGCCAAACATCTCCAAATGCTCTCAAATCTTGTGAACATGCTCAAATGGTCTAATAATTCATCTAGACCAAATGGCACAAGTTGGAGAAAAAGTTATATTGATCAAAGTGCCCCAAAACCCTTCATGTCCAGAACCAAATTTGAGCAACTCTACATTCGAAACTTTCTCCTTTTGATCTCAAATTTTGAGGACATGTTCAGAACCTCAAATGATGACACTACACCAAGTGGTGCATCAAGGAGAATAGGTTTGCATGACTAAATCTTGGGAAGTCCATTTCTATTGATTTCTAGGGTTTACAAAAGTTGCATTGGCAACTTTGCCCAAATGGACTCAATATTGGTGGAACCTATTATTTTATCATACCATTTGACCGTGTCAAGCCTCATGACAATAGGAGTTCATATTATTGCCCAAACCAGCAACAAACACCTTCTGCCCTTTTACTAAAACCCCTGTTTTGACCACTTCCACTCTTATCCATGGCCTCAACTTTTTACCACAGCCCCTCAGAGTCCCCTTGCACCTCCAGTAACTCTTCTCTGGCCTCAACTCAATGATTGAAGGGTGAAACATCCTCATTTACCCCTCTGGACAGCCCCTTTCCCTCTCTCTCAACCCCACTCCTCTCCTACTGGCTCTCCAGGGCATCAAATGCCTCTCCACACTTCTTTACTACCCCCTAGCACCACCAGACATTAGTGGCCGCGCCCACTTTGCCAAAACAATGGCCATGCCGGCCAAAGACGCGCTCTGGAGCGCGCTACAGTGCGCCCTAGCACTGTAGCCGCTCTCTACTCGAGACACCGGACCACCTAGGGCCTCCCCCTCGTGTCCCCCGAGGTCGCCTCGATGTCCAGTACACGGCACGTTGTCGGCCCTCTTCTTCCTCTCTTTCTCCTGCCCCTGCTCGCACGCGCACCATGGCCGCCCGAGAGCTCCAATGGGCATGCTCACACGCGCGCTGCCCTGACACTCCCCCGCTCCTTCTCTCTCTTCCCCTGGCCGTAGACCACGCCCAGGAAGACCCCGACTCGAAGCCAAGCACTTCTGTGGCCTCCAGCGATGGCTACGACCTCGCCGGCGCATGGCCCCGCTGTGCACCTCACCCCCTTCTATTTAAGGCCACCCCCGAGCCTCCTCTCTACTCCTTTGCCTCTCTCTCCCTCCCAGATACCCCCTGGACCAACTCACTCCTCTCACCGCGCCCTCCATAGCCCTCCATGGCCGGAGAGCCGCCGCCGGCCTCCACCTAAATTCATCCAAGACCGAGCTCTTCTCCCTCTCCTCTCTCCACCAGCAGGGTCCCCTGAGAAAGGCGGAGCTCCCACGCTCTTTCCCTAATCCGAGGACGCTCCGTAGCGCCATGCCCAATCTCGCCTGACGCCACCGTCCGCCGGCATCCAAGCCGCCGTTGCCTTGACCATCCCCGGTAGCCGTGGCATACACGAATGGATACGACGCTCGATGCCGAGCTCATCCATAGCCAGAGCATCGCCGGAGGTGCTCCGTAGGGCCAGCAGTCGTCGTCGGGGCTCTCTGCTCCCTCGGCCAGGCGAACGCGCGGGAGGAAGACGAAGACGATGACCTGCAGGCGGGCCCCGCTCGTTAGTGGCCCAGCCACTGGGCCACGCTGGCAAGTGGAGACGGGCCAGGCGAAATACGCCTTCGACGTCGCCTGCCGTCCGCGTGGCCGAGCCGCTGGGCCGGCCCACGGCTATCTCTCGCCGGTGCGCAGGATAAGGGTAATGCCTTATATTTCTTTTTATTCTTTTCCAGTGATATTCTAAAATCCATAAATAATTCAAATTAACTCCAAATTTGATGATTCAAATTTCTAGTAGTTTATAAAATCATTCCCTACCACATGGTGCTATTGTAACATTTTTACAAAAGCATTTACTTCACAAATATTTATCACATCCTATTTTTCCTATTTCTGTGATAAACTTTAGAAAATCACGGAGAGCCCATTTTTGATCCAAATTCCATGATTCAAAATCCTATATGTCTATAAGTTCAAAACTTAGTTTTTGAACATTTTTACTAATACTTTCTGTATCACCTCAAATAATGGTCTATATCTTTATATATAGCCAACTTTGCAAATTCATTGGAAAATCATCTCAACTCCAAATCCAGTGAAACCAATTCCTAGATGCTTTTAAAATCATCCTTTGTTAAATGGGTGCCTTTGCTCATT
This sequence comes from Triticum aestivum, assembly GCF_018294505.1. Lineage (NCBI taxonomy): Eukaryota > Viridiplantae > Streptophyta > Magnoliopsida > Poales > Poaceae > Triticum > Triticum aestivum. The sequence continues at coordinate 342,342,357 of NC_057810.1, forward strand.
TTTCAAAAATATATTTCTGTACACCTCTTGCAAATCCATAAACCCCTTGATTCCATCATATCGAAATGTTTAGAAATATCCATTGATCCTCTTCCAATGAAATCACTTTGGTCATTCCTCATATGACCAGAGGTATCCAATAGAAGTCAACTTCATATTTTTAGAGCACATTCATTCTTGCCTTGTTGTGTTGCTTATTGTGATTGTTTCTGACGTTAGTTGCCGAAGTAGACGGAGTACCTGGAGAAGGACCAAAAGATCTCAAGACTCTGATGAAACACGCAAGCAGCCCTTTGACCATGTCTATGAAACCCTTTTTATGCATGTCATATAGCACCATATTGTTGTTGCAATGGAATCATGATGAGGTGGTATCCACTTTGATGGTTTGCCACCGTACTTCCTTGTTGATACTTGCATTGTGCATGACCCTACCTTCTTATGAGGGTTATGACGGTGAGAGTAGATAGGATGCTAAAGTAGTGCTACGCAAAAAGGGACGGGTTTATGAATGGTGAAGGAGGCAAAGCATTTTCAAAAGACTTTTTTGAAAACCCCGTCGGGTGACACTTATGCCCGAGGGAGATGATGATATGGGTAACCACTTGATGACGAAGTGGTGTACCGAGGCAAGTGTGTGTGCTGTTTTCGAAAACGGATTAGATTTAAGATTTGATGACTGTCCCAATCTTACATGCGCAACCACTCTACCCTTATATGGGAAAGGGCATTGTTGATTACCTAGGTCTATACTAGCTTTGAGCCTGCATTACTAGTGACGGGGGAGAGTTGGTGCTCTCTCTCGGGATGGGGTCATGCCAGATAGGGCGGCCATGACTGTCTTTACAGGGCACAGGATACACCGTTGTGTCCCCTCTCGGATGTTACGATCTCGAGTGAGCCTCGTATGATGTACATCGTGAGGATACAGAACAACGAGTGGACTCCTTGTTAGTGTCGTCTAGGGAAAGGTAGTGATCGGGTGCTTACCCCGGGTACTTGAGGTATCGCGGGTCGTGGATGACACGGAAGTTCCCCGGATCTTGTGGGTACAGTGTGCAACCTCTACAGAGTGTAAAACTATTCGAATAGCCGTGTCCACGGTCAAGGACGGTTGGGCGGTACTGTTTAAACTATGTCCAGAGTTTACAAACCAGTGTGTGTGTTTGGATAACTACTTGGGTCAAGTCAAAGGACTTGACGTGATTGAGATGGGTTGGTGCCCACTCTATTTATGTTGATATTTGTAACCTGTCCTCATGGTTACTTGAATTCTCTCGATGCATGTCTTACAAGTTGTTGAACATGCCATTGCACTCAAAACTAGCTTTCTGAAAAAATTTACCTATATCATGCATTGTTGTATCTTGAACCAAAACATGGGTTGCTTGCGAGTACATTCAAAGTACTCATTGGCTTGCCACTGGTTATTTTATTGGCCAGGCATGAAAGAACAGGATATAATGAAGAGTACCTTGGTGACGAACATGCGAGCTAGGACGCTTCCCAGTTAGAATGCCTGTAGGGTTAAGGCAGATGGCATGGGTCCAAGTTATCGACAAAGATTTCCGCTGCGATGATATACTCAAGACTTGACCATAACGGTCCTACTTGTGTAAAACGGTATGTATGGATGTAAGACTCCTATTATTCAGCTTTTGTGTGTTCAGTGAGCATTGATCTCTGGGATCACTGTACACGTGCATTCGGCGATCACGACTTATGAGTCGGGGTCCCCACAGAGCTGGTATCAGAGCCATCCTGACTGTAGGAAGCCTTAGTTTGCATGCTCGTTAGTTAGGGTAAAATATTTCCAAAACTACTACTAGTTTTCAAAACAATCTATACTTCTCTTCCCTTCTTAGTTTTTTGAAAACTAAGGTATACTTTCCTTATTGATCTCTTCCCCGTCAAAACCTTTGGTCGCTAGAACCCTTATGCCCCTGACCACTAGATTCCTTGTAATCCTTGTCGATAATCTAGAAGGAAGATGCCTTGCCAGACATTCACCCACACCTCCTGAACACAAGATTGGCGACATCACAACAAGACGATACCAATAGAAGATACATCCTCGAGGGAGTGAGGACCTGAAGACCCAGGAGATGGTGACACCCTTGACGCTGCCCCAAGATGATGCAACCTTAGCCTATGATTATCAGGGCATAGGATATGCAAGATCATGATATACATCGCCAATAGGGTAACCCTGTCACTACCGTTGTTGTATCAGCGACCACCCGTGGATGAGAACCTAGCCATTTGGTCCGCCTCAATATAGTGAGCAGGAAAACGATTCTCTTCATCCCCCTCTCTTGGTGTCGATGCTGTCACCAACGTAACCGACATGATGGACCTCTATTATGCTTTGATATTGTCATTGCATAAAGGATTACCTACCTGGTACTATCGACGCCTTAGAAGACAAAACGGGATCGTCATGATTAAGAAGACAATAGAAGACCGAGTCAATGCCTGCTACGAGGAGCCACCTTTACCCCATCACTTCAACAGGCAAAAAGTTGTTGAAGAATCTTCAGGATCAACCTGGATCGTTTCATCGAACAACTACAAGAGACGTAGCAACACCGGAGGAAAGCTCAGAAGACTGCACGAGGCACGAAGTAAATCACGACTACTTAGTCCGAGAACCCCTAGGGTAGGATGAGTCGTGTACCCCCCTATGCGCAACCAAGTCCGTATGATGGTTCGAATGGAACCATGATTGTGTCTTGCTTGATTTCAATTGTTTATGTTTTGATATCAGTCGCCCTTTTGCCCTAGGCAACTAGTACACGGCTATATCACCTGCCTTATGTTATTGTTTGTGTTTGGCCCTTCGGCACCCGTTTGTTTGCACTTGGACTATAGAACCCCCTTTTAGGCATCCCCCTCCTCTATGCTACTTTTCCCTCTCGTCTCTCTCTCCTCAACCAAAGACCGGCAAGACAAGGTACACCGAGGATTCTACTTCGACAACCAACGAGCACTAGAGACTTTTGTTGCAGCCTCCTCGACCAAGTGCAACCCAGTAGTGTTATGTCTACTCCTCAAGATTAGGAACCCATTCCTAGACCCTTCGAGACTTCATAAGATACCCCATCTCGAATCCTTAACCATGTGCTTAACCCACAGAATTGCAAGAGAACCTGTTAAGCCTCCGTCACCTTGCTTATCACTAGGTTCATTAGGGAACTAGTGGACATAGTGAACGAGCACATTATCATCCTAATATAGCACCAAAACTGACGATGCCATAGGGAGGACCAATTTGAGGATATAGGAATAGAGGACAAATGACTTTATGAGTTTATATCAATGACTTGAGGAATTATATGAGACTATTTGGTGGATTATAAGGCTACCATGTTGGTAGATGAACTTGGTGGGATCATGATAAAGTAGCATTACTTCCATTGGCCATCAGTAAATTGGATTTATAGGACAATTATGATCGCAAGCTGAAACTCCTGGAAGTGCAAGGATTTGACTTGATCAGATGATATTGATAGGAGATAGTTGATATTACGTAAATAACTTGAGGGAAACATGTAGGATTCCTTGTTGGACAAGAGACTTGGATTTAAATAGGTGAACCTAATGGAGTCTAGATGTTGAGTAAGTCTACATGGTTCGGATTAAATTGGATTTATACTGATGATCTCAATTATGATACCATGTTTCTCGGTGGACGATAAACTAGGAGATTGGATTAATTGTCGGAGTTGATTTAGGGTTCTATATAAGCTTGACCTTGGAGTTTACTTGACCATGATAATGGAAATTGGTGGACTGACTATAGCAAAATTAGCCCTTTCAAGTATCTGGGGATTATAGGAACCTTAGGAGATCATGTGGAACACCTTAACCATTGGATTTGTAGAATTAAATGGATTATGTAGTGATTGATGGAAGTTAATGGGCTGTTGGAGTTGATTCATAGGAAGGAAACAAGATCTTGGAGTGGCTTACGACGTGTTTCCTTAGTATAGAGATGCACTACCTTGGACCTTGGAAGAATGGGCTGAGCACTTGGATTATCATGTTTAATTGAAGCTTAGTAGCTTGTATGTTCTACCCATGGATTTTTAGGGGTAGACATACAGATGAGTTTGGGGATTGTAGACATATATAATTTTGTTAGACCTCCTCTCGAGAGCCATGAGGATATGAATCACATGAGTGATGATTGGAGTTGACCTATGCAAATGATGCTATCGGTGATATGATGTGATTTGTTTAAAGGACTAGATAGACTATTGGCATCTCAGAAATCGTGCTTAAAGACAATATGATAAACGTTCACTCGCGCACTAGAATTCTTGAAACCCTTAAGCCCTACCAAGCTACAACATGGTCGGATCAGGACCTTAGGGCCTTGACACTAGATCTAGAACCACCTTGGCCCACACTCAACAAGACCACCACTAATTCCCCAGCCTACTTTATGTACCCCGTGAACAAAGTCTTCATGGAGTGCTTAGACAAGATAGTTTTCATCATCATTTGGTGACCTACTTGTCCACCATAGACGGAAGAAGAGCCGTTCAGCTAGTCCAGGAACATTTGAAGACCGCCATCCCAAGGAGGAAGAACTACCACCATCATCAAGAAGTAATCATCCGCGTCGAAGACCAGGTGTATCTGCAAGCCACTCCTCTCTAAGGAACCAAGCATTTCCATGACAAGGAGACCCACACCAAGATTCATCGGCCCCCTTCGAGATCACTCCAAGATTTAACAACCCCCTTTGAGATCACTACGAGACAAAGAGAAGACAGTTACCAGCTGGAGTTTCCACCTGAGTTACCTGATGTGCACAATGCTTTCCATGCATCACAACCCCGGAAGTGTTTCCAACTTCCTAACTTGCCTGATCTCTACAAGGGCATTGACCACCGAGCCATCGACCCCTAGCCCAATCTAACCTAACGCGAGCTACCGATTAGCAACCTGGGTCAAGAAGAGCGTCATACACAAAGCCACACCATCAAGTACTTCGAGCACAATGGAGCACTACACGGAAGCAGAAGCAACATGAGGACTTGAAGACTACCCTAGATCCAAGTTTCTGTATCCCTTTCCGCGCCTAGTCTAGGAATCTCGGGGACGAGATTCTTGTAAGGGGGGTAGGTCTATCACACCCTGATTTTCATGCCACTACACTTAAGCTAACAATCCTGATAAAATGTGGTTTGACAAAAACTTTTGAGTGTTTTGGACCTTGCCTTGATTGGTTTTTGTCTGTTGTTTGCAAGTGCTCTAAAAATAAAATAAATCCTCCAACTCTTATACTCCCTTCCCCTTGATCCAAAAACCTTTCCCAATGATCATGCCATGTGTATAGAGCAACATAGTATTTTCTTACAAAAATAATTTGGCCAAAAAGTATTTTCAAAAATTAGTTTTCCAAAAACCCTTGAATTGAGTTTTGCACTGCAAGTACTTGATTTGGGGTATGAAAAATATTTCAAAATGTATATTTGAAACCTATTAGATATAGGATTCCCCTAAAACACAAAAGTATAATTTTAAAAGTTATTTTACTATTTTATTTAAAAGCTTTTTCTTAAGGCCAGAAATGGTCTTTAATAGGGAAAAATTATTTTTAATGCCTTAAAAATAATTTTGAAAATTTAGGGAAACTCACTGGACATATATTATCCATATATAAGAGTTTAAACACATGGTCATGTTCAAAATATTGGTCAAACCCCTCAAAAACCCTTTCTGGATATTTCAAGCTTTTGAAATATTTACAAAGGAAATATTCTCCAAAAATTCCAACAAACTTCTAGCATGTCACATATGACATTTTGGATGATTTTGGTAAGTATCATGTCATGGAGAATAGTATAACCCCATGAAATCCCCTCAAAACCATTTTTGTCCATTTTGAAGTTTGAGCAACTTTACATTGCCAAACATCTCCAAATGCTCTCAAATCTTGTGAACATGCTCAAATGGTCTAATAATTCATCTAGACCAAATGGCACAAGTTGGAGAAAAAGTTATATTGATCAAAGTGCCCCAAAACCCTTCCTGTCCAGAACCAAATTTGAGCAACTGTACATTCGAAACTTTCTCTTTTTGATCTCAAATTTTGAGGACATGTTCAGAACCTCAAATGATGACACTACACCAAGTGGTGCATCAAGGAGAATAGGTTTGCATGACTAAATCTTGGGAAGTCCATTTCTGTTGATTTCTAGGGTTTACAAAAGTTGCATTGGCAACTTTGCCCAAATGGACTCAATATTGGTGGAACCTATTATTTTATCATACCATTTGACCGTGTCAAGCCTCATGACAATAGGAGTTCATATTATTGCCCAAACCAGCAACAAACACCTTCTGCCATTTTACTAAAACCCCTGTTTTGACCACTTCCACTCTTCTCCATGGCCTCAACTTTTTACCACAGCCCCTCAGAGTCCCCTTGCACCTCCAGTAACTCTTCTCTGGCCTCAACTCAATGATTGAAGGGTGAAACATCCTCATTTACCCCTCTAGGCAGCCCCTTTCCCTCTCTCTCTCAACCCCTCTCCTCTCCTACTGGCTCTCCAGGGCATCCAATGCCTCTCCACATTTCTTTACTACCCCCTAGCACTACCAGACGTTAGTGGCCGCGCCCACTTTGCCAAAACAATGGCCATGCCGGCCAAAGACGCGCTCTGGAGCGCGCTACAGTACGCCCTAGCACTGTAGCCGCTCTCTGCCCGAGCCACCGGACCACCTAGGGCCTCCGCCTCGTGTCCCCCGAGGTCGTCTCGACGTCCAGTACACGGCACGCTATCGGCCCTCTTCTTCCTCTCTCTCTCTCCTGCCCCTGCTCGCATGCGCACCATGGCCGCCCGAGAGCTCCAATGGGCATGCTCACACGCGCCCTGCCTTGACGCTCCCCCGCTCCTTCTCTCCCTTCCCCTGGCCGTAGACCACGCCCAGGAAGACCCCGACTCGAAGCCAAGCACTTCTGTGGCCTCCAGTGATGGCTACGACCTCGTCGGCGCACGGCCCCGCTGTGCACCTCGCCCCCTTCTATTTAAGGCCACCCAGAGACCCCCTGGACCAACTCACTCCTCTCCCCGCGCCCTCCATAGCCCTCCATGGCCGGAGAGCCGCCGCCAGCCTCCACCTAAATTCAGCCGAGACCGAGTTCTTCTCCCTCTCCTCTCTCCACCAGCAGGCTCCCCTGAGAAAGGCGGAGCTCCCACGCTCTTTCCCTCGTCCGAGGACGCTCCATAGCACCGTGCCCAATCTCGCCCGACGCCACCGTCCGCGGGCATCCAAGCCGCCGTCGCCTTGACCATCCCCGGCAGCCGTGGCATACACAAATGGATACGGCGCTCGACACCGAGCTCATCCATAGCCAGAGCGTCGCCGGAGGTGCTCCGTAGCACCGACAGTCGTCGTCGGCGCTCTCTGCTCCCTCGGCCAGGCGAGCGCACGGGAGGAAGACGCAGACGATAACCTGCAGGCGGGCCCCGCTCGTCAGTGGCACAGCCACCGGGCCACGCTGGCAAGTGGAGATGGGCCGGGCGAAATACGCCTTCGACGTCGCCTGTCGTCCGCGTGGCCGAGCCGCTGGGCCGGCCCACGGCTATCTCTTGCTGGTGCGCAGGATAAGGGTAATGCCTTATATTTCTTTTTATTCTTTTCCAGTGAGATTCTAAAATCCATAAATAATTCAAATTAACTCCAAATTTGATGATTCAAATTTCTAGTAGTTTCTAAAATCATTCCCTACCACATGGTGCTATTGTAATATTTTTGCAAAAGCATTTCCTTCACAAATATTTATCACATCCTATTTTTCCTATTTCTGTGATAAACTTTGGAAAATCACAGAGAGTCCATTTTTGATCCAAATTCCATGATTCTAAATCCTATATGTCTATAAGTTCAAAACTTTGTTTTTGAACATTTTTACTAATTCTTTCTGTATCACCTCAAATAATGGTCTATATCTTTAAATATCGCCAACTTTGCAAATTCATAGGAAAATCATCTCAACTCCAAATCCAATGAAACCAATTCCTAGATGCTTCTAAAATCATCCTTTGTTAAATGGGTCCTTTGCTCATTTTTTCAAGAATATATTTCTGTACACCTCTTGCAAATCCATAAACCCCTTGATTCCATCATATCGAAATGTTTAGAAATATCCATTGATCCTCTTCCAATGAAATCATTTGGTCATTCCTCATATGACCAGAGGTATCCAATAAAAGTCAACTTCATATTTTTAGAGCACATTCATTCTTGCCTTGTTGTGTTGCTTATTGTGATTGTTTCCGACGTTAGTTGCCGAAGTAGACGGAGTACCTGGAGAAGGACCAGAAGATCTCAAGACTCTAATGAAACAGGCAAGCAGCCCTTTGACCATGTCTATGAAACCCTTTTTATGCATGTCATATAGCACCATATTGTTGTTGCAACGGAATCATGATGAGGTGGTATCCACTTTGATGGTTTGCCACCGTACTTCCTCGTTGATACTTGCATTATGCATGACCCTACCTTCTGATGAGGGTTAGGACGATGAGAGTAGATAGGATGCTAAATTAGTGCTACGCAAAAAGGGACGGGTTTATGCATGGTGAAGGAGGCAAAGCATTTTCAAAAGACTTCTTTGAAAACCCCGTCGGGTGACACTTATGCCCGAGGGAGATGATGAGATGGGTAACCACTTGATGACGAACTGGTGTACCGAGGCAAGTGTGTGTGTTGTTTTCGAAAATGGATTAGATTTAAGATTTGATGACTGTCCCAACCTTACATGCGCAACCACTCTACTCTTATATGGGAAAGGGCATTATTGATTACCTAGGTCGATACTAGCTTTGAGCCCGCATTACTAGTGACGGGGGGGAGTTGGTGCTCTCTCTCGGGACGGGGTCGTGCCAGGTACGGCGGCCATGACTGTCTTTATAGGGCACCAGATACACCGTTGTGTCCCCTCTCGGATGTTACGATCTCGAGTGAGTCTCGTATGATGTACATCGTGAGGATACGGAACAACGAGTGGACTCCTTGTTAGTGTCGTCTAGGGAAAGGTAGTGATCGGGTGCTTACCCCGGGTACTTGAGGTATCGCGGGTCGTGGATGACACGGAAGTTCCCTGGATCTTGTGGGTACAGTGTGCAACCTCTGTAGAGTGTAAAACTATTTGAATAGCCGTGTCCACGATCAAGGACGGTTGGGCGGTGCTGCTTAAACTATGTCCAGAGTTTACAAACAAGTGTGTGTGTTTGGATAACTACTTGGGTCAAGTCAAAGGACTTGACGTGATTGAGATGGGTTGGTGCCCACTCTATTTATGTTGATATCTGTAACCTGTCCTCATGGTTACTTGAATTCTCTTGATGCATGTCTTACAAGTTGTTGAACATGTCATTGCACTCAAAACTAGCTTTCTGCAAAAAAATTACCTATATCATGCATTGTTGTATCTTGAACCAAAACATGGGTTGCTTGCGAGTACATTAAAAGTACTCATTGGCTGCCACTGGTTATTTTATTGGCCAGGCATGAAAGAACAGGATATAATGAAGAGTACCTTGGTGACGAACATGCGAGCTAGGACGCTTCCCAGTCAGAATGCCTGTAGGGTTAAGGCAGATGGCATGGGTCCAAGTTATCGACAAAGATTTCCGCTGCGATGATATACTCAAGACTTGACCATAACGGTCCTACTTGTGTAAAATGGTATGTATGGATGTAAGACTCTTGTTATTCAGCTTCTGTGTGTTCAGTGAGCACATTCTTCTTCTTCTTCTTCTTCTTCTTCTTATTCTTCTTCTTCTTCTTCTTCTTCTTCTTCTTCTTCTTCTTCTTCTTCTTCTTCTTCTTCTTCTTCTTCTTCTTCTTCTTCTTCTTCTTCTTGGAATGAAAATGGAGTGGAAAGTTTCCTTGGAAATGGAGAGAAACCAACATTTTGTTTCGTTGGATCGCGCCATCGAGCAAAACAAACGTTTAAATCACATCTATCGCGTTCGTGTCTCACCCTCCTTCATGGCTCGACCCCACACGGTCGCTCGGCATGCCACTCACCACAAACCGAGTATACGATAAGTTTCCCTCCTGCTTGTCGATGGATCGCGCCATGGAGTACTAGCACTACTAGAAGAGATTGACGAGTTGGGGGAGGACAGCTAACTGTAGCATGGACTCCCAAGAACTTTTTACATGCATGTTATGGCCGGCTATTATGATCTTTGAACACGGAGCAGTCGCGTGCACCAGGAAGCGGTGCGGGCGACGCTCTCTTGACCGGCGTGCCGCTTCAATGCCGGCGCCAGTGAGAGGCCGCGTCCGCTCTGGTTGGGCATGAATGCGACACTGACCGTTTCGGACAGGAAGCACGCGCGGGTGATGAAGAGGGTTCGGGTTAGTCAAGAGCGGCCGTGGCAGCGGTCCGGACGCCCACAAACAAGAGATGTTGTACGTTAATATTGTTGCGTGTATAATTAACAACATAAATAATGTGCCAGTTGGACAAATATGATTGGATATGGAGATGGAAATGGAATTTTACGTAAACACGAATATTTAAGACCACTGCTATGGAGAGATTTTTTACTCCATTATAGCCTCTTGTTTGATAGAGTTTCTCGCGTCTCGCTCTCTCACCCTCTCCATATTAAAACAAGATGACAGTGTCCACTCTATCTCTCCCCTCACCGGTGGTCACAGATCTGGCCGAATCCCGTCCGCTGTGGGAGGTGAGGAGGTGTAGCGTTGACGTTGTCGCCGTCGGCGATGAGGAAGCCGATGCGCACCGTCCTCTCGAAGCCCGCGCTGGCGCGGACGAAGGTCCTCCTCGCCCTTGTTTGCTACCGTCGTGTGGGAAGATCCCGCCCGCCCGCCTAAGCGTCATCTCGCCCACCTGAGGTATAACTTCTTGTACTGGTCCAGCTCCCCAGGTCGCTGCATGCGGGTTTTCTTCTATGCAACTACTCCCCAGCTCCCCATGTATAGTAGCTAGGGTTCGTCGGCTAGTCCAACATCACCTACTACTATAGAGGAAATGCCACTCAAAAAGTTGTCCTGATTTATGCCTCGGTGGAGATATACATGTTGTTTCGACAAGAAGTACATGGTGGTTGTGCGGTCATTGTCCATATGGTCCTATTGCTGCTGCTAATCTAATACTCTCACTGGTTAAATGAAGAAATGCTTTTTTTTCTTGGGTATCCTGGTTTAGTTCCCATCAAGATAATCATGATGCTTCTGTTTGTTGGTGTACTTTTCATTAGTTCTTATTGACAATTGAGATGTCATTGTTAATCTTGTAAAACAAAGTAACAACACTATATCCCTTTTTTATATTTTTGGAAACAGCGATGTGTATCTCCATGCCCGGGCATGTCTTCCTCAATTTTAGTGGAACTGCACAAAATTTGATGGCCATTGTTGTTCCGCCTCACTGTCCTCTGCCACATGGTTCTTCCTTCCTCGAGCTTGATTATTGAGAAGAAACAGACCACATTGAGGATTTTTCGAACTTCATAGGTGCCTCACCCAAACTTGATGCCAAATGGATGATGCATCACCACGATGACCTATCGATGCTCATGGTTGTGCCTCATGGTTGCGTCGGCTGGCGAGGCTGATCGATTTTCAACGAAAAACAAGCTGTCTTCCATCAGTGCTCTTTGCTTGTTACCCACAAAGATGATATCCTTCATCAGTTCACCTTGTTTGCGTTGGAGACACAGTCGTCTTTCATGTTGGTGCAATTTTATCACACATTTGGCTATGAACCAAATGTTTCCTCGAAGCAGGATCGAAGTTGGTACTAAGAGCATAAGTTTTGTATTGATTTCTAAGCCTTCTCACAACTTTGTCTCGAGCTCCCCTGTAATTTTATTTGTCCAACTATTAACTTTGATTAAAAAATGGTGTGGACGTAGCCCTCCATTTTTATTTCCTCCGCATATTAGATTTGACTGAAGTCAAACTTTGTAAAGTTTGACCAAGTTTAGGCTGAACAGAACAAACCATAATTATTAGAGAGGGCAAACTGTACATACTCTCAAACCTTTCCGATAATTGAAATTAAAATTCTTTATTTGTACACACGCTCACACGTTTTCGATAATTTGGCGCATGTGTGGTTTTTCACTTAAGGGAGGGTAGTGTACCGCACGTGAAGGACAGGAAGTGCGACCAGGACGCATGGATCGTTAGTTCATCGGAAGTACTCCCTCCGTTCCTAAATATTTGTCTTTCAAGTAGTTTGAAATGGACTACCACATACGGATGTATATAGACATATTTTACAGTGTAGATTCACTCATTTTGCTCCGTATGTAGTCATTTGTTGAAATCTCTAGAAAGACAAATATTTAAGAACAGATGGAGTAGTAGTTTTCTTCACTGGTACGTTAAATAAAGAGTTTCATTTCGTACTTACACAATTTAAAATGATTGTTATGCAGAGAATAAGAAAACCACTCCACTATATATTAGTCGTATACACGAGTACTATATGGACGCATCTTCATTGACTTAGTGCACCTGCCTTTGGGTTTATGACAGGTGGGCCCAAAATGTGGCTGGCCCACCTTTCATACAGGCAAAAGCAGGTGCAGTTAAGGCACCGAAGCTCAGTCCATACTATAGTATATTTATAAGGTGTAGCCTCAATGCTTGTTCACTAGGGTTTGCACTCTCCACACTCTAGCCGCACTATATATATATATACACACACACACACACACACGCTGGAGGCTCAGCGTTCCTTTGCTAGGGTTTGCTATATTCACAGTCTCTCACCCTCTTCACCAGATCTAAATAAGACTGCGTTGGCCTCTTGTCTCTCCCTCCCTCCTCACAGCTGGTGAAGGAGGCATCCGGATCCCGTCGCACCGGGAAGGGGAGGAGGTGCAGCGTTCACTATATCGCATTCGGCGAGGGAGGCAAGCCACTGCCGGCTGTGCTGTTCTCTTTCACCCAGCGCATGTGCGGGAGGGCCACCAACCCCTTCTTTTTCGCTGTCGTACGTAGTGTGGGCAGATCTAGCCTCCTGCTGAACGCCTTGACACATCCCGACGACCCTAAGGTATAATTTTCTTTGAAACCATCTAGTTGCATGCAGATCTTTTTTGATTCTGTAGTCAAATCTAGGTCTTGGTTCAAAGAGGAAAGAAGGGTGTAGTGGCATGGAGCATGAATCTAGGACATGGTTCAATGAGGAAAGGAGGGAGGGAAAGTAGTATAGACTGGCTATCCAGCTGCTATGTTGGTCGAAAAGGGAAAAGGGGGGTAACCCAAAACTGGGGGGGTCAGATAGTTTGTGCAGGGCTAGATTTGTTGCTCTCACACAGGAAAAAGGTTCAAAGAGAACAAATATGGGACCAACGCAAATATGCTGCTTGGCTACATATTTTGCATCACCCATTTATACGTGTGGACACACATGGTGCTGGCATGTCCCATGTCCCATGTCCCATACCACTATTTTGCTGTTGTTAATCTAAGAATGCCGCTGGAAAATTGAAGCAACGCCACTGTTAAAAGTAAATTACATTTTTTAACGAATGTTGTTTTAAGAGAATCTCTCTGTTAATATGAATCAATGCAACTGTTTTAGAAATGCGACTATGCTACTTTGTTTTCCATCAAGATAAGTTAGATGCTTCTTTCTGTCACAGTTTGTTTCATCCTCCTTTATCGGCAAGTAATTGTTTCCTTTTTTGCCTCTGTTAAAATAGGGGTATCTATTCAACTTTTGCTATTGCGACATTTTGCTTCGCTACGCGAAACACTTTGCTTGATTTCAGTGCAACAACACAAAACAAGATTGGATTTCCTATTCGTGTTGGTAGATTCGTATTTTATCTTGGTCGTCTCATGAAAAGTTAGTACATGCCTTCATCCACATGATTGTGAAGTGTGCTTTGAGATGTTGTGCTACTTGTATTGGTACTATTTTAAATAAATATTGAATTGAAGCTATTGTATTGCTATCTTTTCCCATCAAGTAGTGAACAAAAATGGGACCAACCCAGACATGATGCTTGTTGCTTTGTTACAACAAACTCTGCATCACCCCCTTTATAAGTAGATGGAAGCACATATTGTTTTTGCGCCCACTCTCCCCTGGAACTGTTTCCGCTTTTCGTTAATCTAATGCCGCTAGTAAAATTAAGCAATGCCACTCTCAGAATTAACTACTGAATCTTAGTTCAAAACTGCAACACTTGTTAGGGATTGGCGAGATTACCATTTTTGTGGCCGCATGTTTCATTCTCCTTTATTAGCCAGTAACTGATTCCTTTTTTGCCTCTGTTAAAACAGGGATATCTATTCAACTTGTTGCTATTGCGACATTTTGCTTCGCTATGCGAAACACTTTTGTTTTAAGAGTGTTTTGTGCAGTTCAACTTGAAAGTCACACCGGCGACTTTGCTTAATTTTGGTGGAACTACACAGAAGGAGATCGGATTTTCATATATGTGTTGGGATATGTTTCTAGTCTTCCTCGCGAGCTGTTTCAAATCTTGGTCAAGAAAGGTCAATACCGACTTTCATCCACATGATGCTGCAGTGTGCTTTGAGATGTTGTGCTACTTGTATTGGTACTCTTTTGGATAAATGTTGAATTGAAGCTATTGAACTGTTGTCTTTTACCATTAAGTGAGCAAAAATTGTTCCAACTCAGACATGATGCTTGTTTCTTTGTTACAACAAAACTCTGCATCACCCCCTTTATAAGTAGATGGAAGAACATACTGTTGTTGCACCCACTCTCCCCTGGAACTGTTTATGCTTTTCGTTAATCTAATGCCGCTGGTAAAATTAAGCAATGCCACTCTCAGAATTAATTAACCACTAAATCTTAGTTCAAAACTGCAACACTTGTTAGGGATTGGTGGAATTATCATTTTTGTGGCCGCATGTTTCATCCTCCTTTATTGGCCAGTAATTGATTCCTTTTTTTGCCTCTGTTAAAACGAATCAGTCGCATTGTTTTAGGAATGGTACTATCCTGCTTTGTGGTTCTTTCTACATGTTTAACCAAGGTATTGTTAAGATAATGTCTCTGTTAAAATGAATCAGTCGCATTGTTTTAGGAATGGTACTTTTCTGCTTTGTCGTTCTTTATACATGTTGAAACAAGGCATTGTTAAGATAATGTCTCAGTCAATATGAATGAATCACACTGACGGAGAATTGCTACTCTCCTGCTTTGTTTCCCATTAAGATAAGGTAGATCAGCAGATGCTTTTCTTCTGGGAGTACAAGTCATCAACCGTTATTTCTCAGTAATTGTTTCCCTTATACCTATTGTTGCTTACAGGGATATCAAAATTAAAGCTCAGTTATTCCGACTTTGATTTTAGTTGAACTGCACAAAAGGAGCCAATGTGTCCAAGGCAAACTGCAGGGACCCATCGGACGGGCCACCGTATTTTGCGAAGAAAACGTTCACCCCGCTGTCAGCTCGGACCCATCGGAAGTGCATCCTTATTACGCACGAAAAAATGAATACTCCCCCTACTAGCTGGGACCCTCCTTGGTGGGAGGCTGACTTGTGGGCCTACTAAGTTGACGGGGATGGAGTGCTTTGTCAACTTAGTCAATATGAACGATTTTAGCTCCAGTGACCGTACGATGTCCATCCAACGACCGTAGTGCTTCTTCAACCTCTGGTCTTCTTGCTCCAGCTGCCCAAAGTAGCGCCGGTCGTGCCACATGCTCCTTTCTCCCGTGGCCAGCTGTGCTGCCGCGGAGGCCTCACCGCCTCCTACTTTTCCCACCGCTGGCCTGGCCTTGCAGTGACGGCAGCCTCATACCGCAGCCGAACCAGTGAACCCTCGTACTCCTCTCCGCACGGGCTTCCACTGCCGCGTCTTCCACGGCTCCGTGTTGTCCCTTCCTAGTCCTCGCCGTCGTCCACCACCCTGGTGCTCTCGGCGCGGCATGGTCAACGTGGTCAAGGAACGACTTCTATCGGAAGAGTACTGTACGTGGAGAGGCTGACAACTGGGTCCACAGCGGCCGCAAGGAAGTGCCTCCTTATTGCGTGCAAAATAATTATTCCTCCACCTGACAGCGGGGGATTCACCGGACGGGCCACCGTATTTCGCGAAAAAACTTTTCCCCCTGACTGCTGGGACCCACCAGCTACATCTTCGCACGCAAGGAAGTGCGTCCGGGCAAAGAAACTGATTCTCCCCCTTGACTGCTAGGACCCACCAGCTACATCTTCGCACGCAAGGAAGTGCCTGACAGTCGGGACCCACCTGGTCGAAGCGTACGTAGCGTTGTCATTCTGGTCGCGAGCGTGTATGTACATACTATTCGATGTAGAGGCGCACACGTGTCGTAGTAGAGGCGCGCATGTATCATGTACACGTACGTACATCGACCAGTGTGCATGAAAGAAAATACAGCCACGTACGTACATACAGGCGGGGTCTCGAACGCCTACTCGGGCATACGTACGGCTAGGGCTCATGTACATGGCTGGGTTGGAACGGAGAAACAACATCATCGTCGTGTTCATGGGGAGCCAACCGGCTGGGTCGGAACAGAATGTGTCGCCGTGTTCATCGGGAGGGTTTGGATGGAACAACCGATAGAAACGAGGCCTGGCGTACCGCAGAACGGAGGAAACGACCTTGTGTTCGACCGGCCACGTTCGAAACGGGATCCTGTTCATCGGGAGGGGTCTGGCGTACCTCAAAACGAAGGAAACGGACTTCTGTTGGACCTCCTACAGTCGAAACGGGGTCCTGTTGATCGGGAGGGGTGTGGCGTACCGCAAAACAGAGGAAACGGACTTGTGTTGGAGCGCTACAGTCAAAACGGGGGTCTTGTTCAATGGGAGGGGTGTGGCGTTCCGCAAAACGGGACTCCACGAGATACTGTTCATCTCCACCGTCGACCTCATCCAGCCTCCACGGGCTACTGTTCATCCACCATCGACCTCCTCCAGCCTCCACCTGCGACTATTCATCCACGGGCTCCTGTTCATCCAGCCTCCACTGTGCGCTACTCCACCGGTTACTGTTCAACCAGCCCTCTCCACGGGCTCTTGTTCAACCACCCCTCCACGGGCTACTTTTCATCTAGCCCTCCACCGGCTACTGTTCAACCAGCCCTCCACGGGGTCATCCTGTTCATCCAGCCCTCCACGGGGTCCTGTTCATCCAGCCCCAACCGGCTCGATCAATCGGGGTCCTGTTCATCCAGAGGCAACACCACGGGGTCCTGTTCATCCACACCCACCGGGAACTGTTCATCCAAACCCCCCAGCAACACTCACTGTTCATCGAAACCCCCTAGTAGCGTTCACTGTTCAGCCAGAGGCAACATCGATCGGCTTCGGTTAGCAGCAGTAGCGAAGGAATCACTCGATCGCTCGGGTTCAGTAACACGTAGCCTGCAGTGCAATCTGTCGGCGTCCTGGACTTGGGGGTATCCAGTCCTGCCTGCCTGCGGCCCACCACATGGCTCCATCGACGGCCTGGTATGGCCCAGCTTCAACATCAACACCACAAGACCCTTGTGAGGGGCCAAGCCTCGCGAGGCGAACGACGCCAAGACCCCCGAAGGAGCTGGCCTCCTCAGGAGGGCTCCTGAGGGACAGAGAGTTCTGTGCAGCTACCTCATGAGGCTCAGCTGACGTGAGCCATGACGACCAAGACCAGGCGGGCGCCAGGCGGGCACCAGGCGGGTGCAGAGCACATGTTTCCTCTTTGGTGGAAGGGAGGCAAGCCACAGGCGCGGAGTCCCGAGGAATCAGCCAAAGGGCATTCCGGTGCAACAAGACCAAGGCCGCTAGGACGGTAGGATGGAGGCCATCACCGAGCTCACCGCGGCATCACGACAAGAGGCTTTTCGTAGGCGAAGACTACTTTTCTCAGGATAGACTGTACTACTTGTCCCCCTTCAAATCCCGCCGTTGTGGAATCCCTTCCTGCTCATATTTGGGAAGAGGACCAAGGCCACTATAGATAGGACTTAGCCACCACCATAGTAGGGGAGAGATCCATTCCGACCCGAGCACCACACCAGCTCGAGAACACATCACCTCCTGAGGCTTGTTCATCCTTGTACTAGTTCATCCATAGCCCCTCGAGGCAATCCACCACACCACACTGGATTAGGGTATTACACCACAACGGTGGCCGAAAGCAGTATAAATATATGTGTCTTTGTGTCTCAGCGAGCTTGATGCGCTAGGCTAGGGAGGATCGCGAGTAGGAAGGCTAGGAAGGTTGAGATATCCGCACGCACCCCAGAGTTTCAACCTCTCAAGGGTTGCCGGATCCCTAAATCTGACATGTGGCGCGCCAGGTAGGGGTGCATCGGATTCTCTCTTGCATTGTTCGATCCGCCAGTGCTCCGACACCTCCATGGCTGACGCCCTGAGAGCCCACGTCGAGCACTGGGTCATCTAGACCTCCTCGGTAGCACCCACCGGCGAAGAAGACCTCCACTCAGCCCTGCTCGCGGCCCGTGTTCCGCCGAGGGAGAACAGTCGCGGGGGCGCGCGACGTAGCCTTCTCCCCTAGCGCTGCGCCGCAGCCGCGCAGCCGCATGATCTGTGAACTACACTGCAGCAACTGCTCCGCACTCGCGCAGGGAGCAAGCGAACATGCGGGCAGCGGTCATCGTGGCCTCTGAGCTCCTACGGTGTAGGCTACTTGAGAGCGGCCGCGACGCCCTGCTGGAGCGGGTCGCCGAACTGCTTGATGCAACATACAGAGGGGCGGCGCTGTTCTGCACCCTCCCCACGTCGCAGGCTATGGTGGGGGCGTGCGCTCATCCCCGACACAACCGCACGCGCCCTCCAAGGGACCATGAAGAGCCTCTCGACGCCGACCAGCCCCGTGGAGCAGCCTGCGCCGCCCCGAACATGCCCCCTTGGCGCGAGGCTGCTTTAGACGATACCACCAGGGGCCTTGCAGGAGTGCCGGCCCCTGGCCAGCAGGACCAAAGGATGACAGAATGGAGTGGGAGCGTTAGGCGGCTAGGCGGCGCCCCTGGTGCGAACAGCCTAGAAGCCTATATTCCCGTCACGATGGATCCAAGGCACGCGCTAGGCGAGCGCCCCAGCCGAACCCCCAAGCCAGGATGGGCGCTGGACATACACGAGGCCGACCTCTCTTTCGAACCACCACCAAGCCCTGCCGACGCTCCCACCAGCGGCAGCCTCTGGGTATAGTTAACGCCGCAGGGGCACGCTTACACTGACCATGGATCGTAGGTAAACCAAGACACGACGACCACCAGGACCCTCAGGACAGCAGACCCTCCTCAAGAGCACAAAGGATGTTGGGATCAGCGCAGGGCAAGCGCAGCGGCAGGGCCCTCCTCGCACTGCGTGGAGTAGGATCCAGCCTGGAGGTAGGTTCCCTGCCAAGGAAGGCGCCGGCGGGCCCTTCACCTCGGCAGGGGGCCTACGGTCGCCGAGGACACCGTCAGTGTCCCCTTGGCCCCTTGGTCTTGTCCTGGTTTCCGTTCTCCCCAACGGTGGTCAGGGGCGGTGCACGGCGGGGTCCTCGTCAGGCGACATGAAGCAAAGCTCCGGCCTGTGAAGGTCTCCGCGCGTGACACTCTCATGTAATAATGAGTGGGCCTATACACGCCCCGGAGTCTCCTAAGTGCCGCCCTGGCCGGACGATCCGGACGAGGGCTCGGACGATCCGGACAGAGCCCAGACGATCCGGACCCCGGTCCGGATGATCTGGCTAATTCGCCCAAAGACACCCGAAGCTGGACCCCGAAGCCGGACCATCCAGACAGCGACCCGGATCATCCGAACACAAGCTGGACATCCGGACCCCCATCCGGACATCTGGACCTATGCCGCCACCGCCCGCTTCACCAGCTCATTCGGGCTGCCACCTGGATCATCCGAACAGTGCTCGGATCATCCGGTTCACCACCCGGATCATCCGGACCCCGCCTGCGTGTGCATGTTGGGTTGAGGCCCATGTACCCCTTTGCCCCCCTAGCCTATATAAAGGACTCCTCCTCCCCTATTCTAGACTTAGCATTGTGATAGCTCATACTTTGAGATAGAGCCTTGCTCATCCATCCGGATCTACTCCATGGTGAGGGACCGACACCTCTTCGGAGAAGATCCTCGTTGGATTCAAGACCTCCTTTCAGAGAAGACCTTCTTCAAGACCTCCTCTCAGAGAAGAACCAGTTACCCTATGTATCGTCCTTTGTTGGATTTGGATCTTGTATCATTTTGTGTCTCGGTGATCTAGCACGTGTGTGACTTTATTCTTATTGGTTGAGTGTTCTCTCTTGTTTTCCCCTCGTTCCCCTCCTCGTGTTCTTCGTGTTCTTGGTAGGATTTCCCTCCAAACATGAAAGATCGGCCTCTAGGGTTCTATCCTACATCAATTCCACATCAAAAATTCTGTTTTTATCATTTAACTACTCGAGGACGAGCATGAATTACGCTTGGGGATGCTTGATATGTCTCCAACGTATCTATAAATTTTTATTGTTCCATGCTATTATATTATCCGTCTAGGATGTTTTATATGCATTTATATGCTTTTTTATGATTTTTGGGACTAACCTATTAACCTAGAGCCCAGTGCCAGTTTCTGTTTTTTCCTTGTTTTTGAGTTTTACAGAAAAGGAATACCAAACAGAGTCCAATTGATGTGCCAATTTTTGATGATTTTTTATGGACCAAAAGAAGCCCCCAAAGTAAAAGAGTTGGGCCAGAAGAGTCCCGAGCTGCCCATGAGGGTGGGGGCGCGCCCACCCCCCTGGGCGCGCCCCTCTATCTCGTGGACAGCTCGGAGACCCCCTGACATGAGACCTATGATACGTCTCCAACGTATCTACTTTTCCAAACACTTTTGCACTTGTTTTGGACTCTAACTTGCATGATTTGAATGAAACTAACCCGGACTGACGCTGTTTTCAGCAGAATCGCCATGATGTTGTTTTATGTGTAGAAAGAAAAAGTTCTTGGAATGTCCTAAAAATCCATGGAGGCACTTTTTGGAAAATATAAAATACTGGCGAAATAATCAAGACCAGGGGGCCCACACCCTGTCCACGTGGGTGGGGGGACGCGCCCCCCTATCTTGTGGGCCCTCTGAGGCTCCGCCGACCTCAACTCCAACTCCATATATTCCGTCTCGCGGAGAAAAAATCAGAGAGAAAGTTTCATCGCGTTTTACGATACGGAGCGGCCGCCAAGCCCTAATCTCTCTCAGGAGGGCTGATCTAGAGTCCGTTCGGTGCTCCGGAGAGGGGGATTCATCGTCATCGTCATCATCAACCATCCTCCATCACCAATTTCATGATGCTCACCGCCGTGCGTGAGTAATTCCATCATAGGCTTGCTGGATGGTGGTGGGTTGGATGAGATTTACCATGTAATCAAGTTAGTTTTGTTAGGGTTTGATCCCTAGTATCCACTATGTTTTGAGATTGATGTTGCTGTGACTTTGCTATGCTTAATGCTTGTCACTAGGGCCCGAGTACCATGATTTCAGATATGAACCTATTATGTTTTCATGAATATATGTGTGTTCTTGATCCTATCTTCCAAGTCTATAGTCACCTATTATGTGTTATGATTCGACAACCCCGAAGTGACAATAATCGGGATACTTCTCGGTGATGACCATAGTTTGAGGAGTTCATGTATTCACTCTGTGCTAATGCTTTGTTCTGGTTCTCTATTAAAATGAGGCCTTAATATCCCTTAGTTTCCGTTAGGACCCCGCTACCACGGGAGGGTAGGACAAAAGATGTCATGCAAGTTCTTTTCCATAAGCACGTATGACTATTTACGGAATACATGCCTACATTACATTGATGAACTGGAGCTAGTTCCTTGTCACCCTATGTTATAGCTATTACATGAGGAATCGCATCCGACATAATTATCCATCACTGATCCATTGCCTATGAGATTTTCACATATTGTTCTTCGCTTATTTACTTTTCCTTTGCTACTGTTACAATCACTACAAAACCCAAAAACATTACTTTTGCTACCGTTACCTTTATTATCATACTACTTTGCTACTAAATACTTTGCTGCAGATACTAAGTTATCCAGGTGTGGTTGAATTGACAACTCAACTGCTAATACTCAAGAATATTCTTTGGCTCCCCTAATGTCGAATCAATAAATTTGGGTTGAATAGTTTACCCTCGAAAGCTATTGCGATCCCCTACACTTGTGGGTTATCAAGACTAATTTCTGACGCCGTTGCCGGGGAGCATAGCTCTATTCCCTGAGTCACTTGGGATTTATATCTATTGATCACTATGAAGAACTTGAAAGATGTGAAAACTACGATTTATCCCTCAACTACGAGGGGAGGTAAGGAACTGCCATCTAGCTCTGCACTAGATTCTCCTTCTATTTTGAGTAAGCTTGTGACACCTAAACCTGCTACTGCTATGAACTCCGATATGTCGCATGTTATGGATGATGCCACTTCTGCTATCATGATACTTATGATGAAACTACTTCTGTGCATGATACTACTTTGCCATTAGGTGAATTTCTTGATGAACAACTTGCTAGGGTTAGAGGGAATGAAATTATTGAAGATGCTATTATTGATGATAGTGATGATGAAAATTCTCCCAATGATTATGAATTGCCTGTTGTTCCTGAGGGTTATGTTATGAATGAAGAAGCTGCTAGAGCTATCTTTGCTTGGAATGATAGATATGATCTTAAAAAAATTATTAGCTAAATGGAAGCAATAGTCTCTTAATGCTAGAATGAAACCTGACCCTGCTTTTGCTACTTCACCTATCTGTGTTACTGATAAGGATTATGAATTCTCTGTTGATCCTGAGATTATTACTTTAGTTGAATCCGATCCTTTTTATGCCCTTGAATGTGAAACTTTTGTGGCACATCTTACCAACTTGAATGTTATAGCTACCCTGTTTTCTCATGATGATAAATCTCGCTATTATTATATCCTTAAGATATTCCCGTTCTCGTTAAAGGGTGATGCTAAGACTTGGTATAATTCTCTTGCTCCTGGTTGTGTGCGTAGTCCCCAGGATATGATTTATTACTTCTCTGCTAAATATTTCCCTGCTCATAAGAAACAAGCTGCCTTGCGGGAAATATATAATTTTGTGCAAATCAAAGAAGAGAGTCTCCCACAAGCTTGGGGGAGGCTTCTCCAATTACATAATGCTTTGCCTGATCATCCTCTTAAGAAAAATGAAATACTTGATATCTTTTATAATGGACTAACCGATGCTTCCAAGGACTACTTGGATAGTTGTGCTGGTTGTGTTTTCAGGGAAAGAACAGTCGACGAAGATGAATTACTATTGAATAATATGTTGACTAATGAAAATAATTGGACTCTTCCTGAGCCAATTCCTGAACCAATTGAGCCAACTCCTGAGCCTATTCCTAAACCCACTCCGAAGAAGAGAGGTGTTTTATTTCTCAGTCCTGAAGATATGCAAGAGGCAAAGAAATCAATGAAAGAAAAAGGTATTAAAGCTAAAGATGTTAAGAATTTACCACCTACTGAAGAAATAAATGGTCTTAATATACCGCCTGTTGAAGAACCACATTGTCTTGATAACCCGGCACAGGTAGTAAAGGTAAATTCTCTCTATAGATATGATAAAGTTGAAATCCCCTCTATTAAATTTCATAGCCCATCCTTAGATGAATTTGATGACTTTATGGCTACACAAGAAAGTTTTAATGCTTATGTTGGTAGAGATTTAAAGCATAATGCTTTCGAGATAGGACGTGTGAGCTATAATATGGCTACAGTTAAAGGTGAACTCAAACTCATTAGCAAATATACTTCTATGGTTGCTACTCAAGCTGAGCAAGTATTCAAAGCTCAAAATGATTTGCTTGATGAATTAAATAAGAAAAATGACTTTCATGTTAGAGTGGCTACTAGAACTGGTAGAATGACTCAGGAACCTTTGTATCCTCAAGGCCACCCTAAGAGAATCGAGCAAGATTCTTAGAGAAATAATTTAGAGGCACCTAATTCTTCTAAGAAGAAAAAGAAAAACGATAGGACTTGGCATGCTTCTAGTGAACCTACTGTAGACACACCTGAGAATCCCAATGATATTTCTATTTCTGATGCTGAAACGCAATCAGGTGATGAACATGAACCTAGTGATAATGTTAATGATAATGTTCATGTTGATGCTCAACCTAGCAAAAACAATGAAGTAGATATTGAACCAGCTGTTGATCTTGATAACCCACAATCAAAGAATCAGCGTTATGATAAGAGAGATTTTGTTGAAACAAATCAACATAGCCTTCATGGTATTTATGTTCATGGTAGATTATATCCTACTCATGCTTATATTCGGTGTGAATTAGTTTTAATGCATGTTTATGATTGTTGTCGCTCTCTCAGTTGGTCGCTTCCCAGTCTTTTGCTAGCCTTCACCTGTACTATGCGGGAATACTGCTTGTGCATCCAAACTCCTTAAACCCCAAAGTTGTTCCATATGAGTCCACCATACCTTCCTATATGCGGTATCTACCTGCCGTTCCAAGTAAATTTGTATGTGCCAAACTCTAAACCTTCAAATGAAATTATGTTTTGTATGCTCGAGCAGCTCATGTTACAACTAGGGCTGCCTATATCTTCCAAGCTAGGTGGGTTATTCTCAAGAGGAGTGGACTCCGCTCCTCATTCACGAGAAAGGGCCGGTAACCGGGATGCCCAGTCCCATGATCCAAAAAGATCAAAGCAAATCAAAATAATTAAACAAAACTCCCCCCAGGGCTGTTGTTAGTTGGAGGCACCCATTGTTTCGAGCATAAACCTTTACCATTCTGTTTGGGAACTGCCTATAATGCATGTAGTATGGAAGATACAGCCATCTCATAGTTG
This sequence comes from Triticum aestivum, assembly GCF_018294505.1. Classification (NCBI taxonomy): domain Eukaryota; kingdom Viridiplantae; phylum Streptophyta; class Magnoliopsida; order Poales; family Poaceae; genus Triticum; species Triticum aestivum. The sequence continues at coordinate 342,367,223 of NC_057810.1, forward strand.
TTGTGTTGACAGCGAAAGTATGCCGCTCAAAATGTTATTCAATATCTATTTTAAAATCGAGCTCTGGCACCTCTACAAATCCCTGCTTCCCTCTGCGAAGGGCCTATCTATTTACTTTTATGTTTAGTCATCACCCTTCTTATTAAAAAGCACCCGCTGGAGAGCACACTGTCATTTGCATTCATTACTATTGGTTTATATTGAGTATGACTTGGCTGGATCTCTTTTACCATGAATTACAATATTTAGTCAGTCCTTGATCTTTAAAGGTGCTCTGCATTTATATTTTGCGGTCTCAGAAAGGGCTAGCGAGATACCATTTTGTTATATCATGTTATGATTGTTTTGAGTAAGTGTTGTCATCCAAGTTTTATTATTATGGCTCGCTAGCTGATTATGCTATTGATATGAGTAATTGTGAGACCTGGGTGTTATTATGAGTATGGTTAGTTCTTAATATTTGCTGAAACCTGAATGATGGTTTTGCATGTTTACAACAACAGGAGCAAACAGAGTTTGTAAAAGTTTTTCTTTATCACTTTCAGTTTATCAGCTTAATTGATTGAGGACAAGCAAAGATTTAAGCTTGGGGGAGTTGATACGTCTCCAACGTATCTACTTCTCCAAACACTTTTGCCTTTGTTTTGGACTCTAACTTGCATGATTTGAATGAAACTAACCCGGACTGACGCTGTTTTCAGCAGAACTGCCATGATGTTGTTTTATGTGTAGACAACAAAAGTTCTCAGAATGTCCTAAAAATCCACGGAGGCACTTTTTGGAAAATATAAAAAATACTGGCGAAAGAATCAAGACCAGGGGCCCCACACCCTATCCACGAGGGTGGGGGGCGTGCCCTCCCCCTGGGTGCGCCCCCTGTCTTGTGGGCCCCCTGAGCTCCGCCGACCTCAACTCCAACTCCATATATTCCGTCTCGCGGAGAAAAAAATTAGAGAGAAAGTTTCATCGCGTTTTACGATACGGAGCCGCCGCCAAGCCCTAATCTCTCTCGGGAGGGCTGATCTGGAGTCCGTTCTAGGCTCCGGAGAGGGGGATTCGTCACCGTCGTCATCTTCAACCATCCTCCATCACCAATTTCATGATGCTCACCGCCGTGCGTGAGTAATTCCATCGTGGGCTGGCTGGACGGTGATGGGTTGGATGAGATTTACCATGTAATCAAGTTAGTTTTGTTAGGGTTTGATCCCTAGTATCCAATATGTTCTGAGATGGATGTTGCTATGACTTTGCTATGCTTAATGCTTGTCACTAGGGCCCGACTGCCATGATTTTAGATCTGAACCTCTTATGTTTTCATGAATATATGTGTGTTCTTGATCCTATCTTGCAAGTCTATAGTCACCTATTATGTGTTATGATCCGACAACCCCGAAGTGACAATAATCGGGATACTTCTCGATGATGACCATAGTTTGAGGAGTTCATGTATTCACTATGTGCTAATGCTTAGTTCCGGTTCTCTATTAAAAGGAGGCCTTAATATCCCTTAGTTTCCGTTAGGACCCCGCTGCCACGGGAGGGTAGGACAGAAGATGTCATGCATGTTCTTTTCCATAAGCCCGTATGACTATTTACGGAATACATGCCTACATTACATTGATGAACTGGAGCTAGTTCTGTGTCACCCTATGTTATAGCTATTACATGAGGAATCGCATCCGACATAATTATGCATCACTAATCCATTGCCTACGAGCTTTTCACATATTGTTCTTCGCTTATTTACTTTTCCGCTGCTACTGTTACAATCACTACAAAACACAAAAACATTACTTTTGCTACCATTACCTTTATTATCATACTACTTTGCTACTAAATACTTTGCTGCAGATACTAAGTTATCCAGGTGTGGTTGAATTGACAACTCAACTGCTAATACTCAAGAATATTCTTTGGCTCCCCTTGTGTCGAATCAATAAATTTGGGTTGAATACTTTACCTTCGAAAGCTGTTGCGATCCCCTACACTTGTAGGTTATCAACCTACGCCAAAAATTCCTATAAAAACAGAAACCTCCAGAAAATAACCTAGATCGGGAGTTCCGCTGCCACAAGCCTCTGTAGCCACCAAAAACCAATCGGGGCCCTGTTCCAGCACCCTGTCGGAGGGGGGATCCCTCACCGGTGGCCATCTTCATCATCCCGACACTCTCCATGACGAGGAGGGTGTAGTTCACCCTCGGGGCTGAGGGTACGTACCAGTAGCTATGTGTTTGATCTCTCTCTCGTGTTCTTGATTTGGCATGATCTTGATGTATCGCGTGCTTTGCTATTATAGTTGGATCTTATGACGTTTCTCCCCCTCTATTCTCTTGTAATGGATTGAGTTTTCCCTTTGAAGTTATCTTATCAGGTTGAGTCTTTAAGGATTTGAGAACACTTGATGTATGTCTTGCATGTGCTTATCTGTGGTGATAATGGGATATTCACGTGATCTACTTGTTGAACGTTATGGTGATCAACTTGCGGGTTCAGTGACCTTGTGAACTTATGCATAGGGTTGGCACACGTTTTCGTCTTGACTCTTAGGTAGAAACTTTGGGGCACTCTTTGAAGTACTTGGTGTTGGTTGAATAGATGAATCTGAGATTGTGTGATGCATATCGGATAGTCATGCCCACGGATACTTGAGGTGACATTGGAGTATCTAGGTGACATTAGGGTTTTGGTTGATTTGTGTCTTACGGTGTTATTCTAGTACGAACTCTATGATAGATCAAACGGAAAGAATAGCTTCGTGTTATTTTACTACAGTCTCTTGAATAGACCGATCAGAAAGGATAACTGTCGGTGTCAAAACCGGCGGATCTCGGGTAGGGGGTCCCGAACTGTGTGTCTAGGCGATGGTAACAGGAGACGAGGGACACGATGTTTTACCTAGGTTCGGGCCCTCTTGATGGAGGTAAAACCCTATGTCCTGCTTGATTGATATTGATATTGTGGGTGTTTACAAGAGTGAATCTACCACGAGATCAAGGAGGCTAAACCCTAGAAGCTAGCCAATGGTATGATTGTAATGGTTGTTGTTGTTGTCCTACGAACTAGATCCATCCGGTTTATATAGACACTAGAGAGGGCTAGGGTTACAAAGAGTCAGTTACAATGGTAGGAGATCTACATATCCGTATCGCCAAGTTTGCCTTCCACGCCAAGGAAAGTCCCATCCGGACACGGGACGAAGTCTTCAATCTTGTATCTTCATAGTCTTGGAGTCCGGTCGATGATGATAGTCCGGCCGATGACAGTTCGGCTGATGATGGTAGTCCGGCTATCCGGACACCCCCTAATCCAGGACTCCCTCAGTAGCCCCCGAACCAGGCTTCAATGATGATAAGTCCAGCATGTGTGTAGTCTTCGGCGTTGCAAGGCGGGTTCTCCTTCAAGTTCCTCGTACCTGCCGAACAGTGTCTGGCTTCCTCATCAATGTTGCACGTCTTGGCTTCCACGCCCAATAATGTCCTTCTTCCACGCGTCGCGCGAATGTGAAAAGCCAGGGTGTCTTTTATGTTTTACCCCCTAGTTGTGCGAATAATCTGCCTATAAGGGAGGCAAGAATCCAGATCCAAATCACCATCTTCCTCCCGCAAATACTCATCGGAGCGCTTTCGACCAAGAATCCATTCCATCATGGACCGTTAACGCGGCTCCTCCTCTCGCGCTCCCAGCCCTTTGCCAGGAGATTGGAGGAGATGCTCTGTTCCGCACAACGAGCTGGTGAAGCTCCAAGCGGAGGGATATTTCCCTACGGCCTTCATGGTTCCGGTTCGAGCCGGGCTGGCCACCTACAAAGGTGGGAAGCAAGCGGAGGTTACCCCAAATCCCAACAAAGGGGAGCGGGTATGCTTCGTCCCCTATCTGATAAGGGGGCTCGGATTTCCTGTACATCCATTCCTCCGCGGGCTCCTGGAGTTCTACGGACTCCAGCTTCATCACCTCACGCCCGCCTCAATCCTGCATATTGCGGGTTACGTAGCTCTTTGCAAGCTATTCCTGGGCGTCGAGCCCCACTTCACGCTGTGGAAGAGGTTGTTCTGCCTTGTACCCCGCTCTCACGAGGGGTGCATATATCAAGTGGGCGGCGCCGAAATATGGCGCGTTGCTGGGACCGGATATCCATCCGGAACCCCTAAGAAGGCGTCCGAAGACTGGCCTTCGGAATGGTTTTATATAGAAGACGCTCCGCTGCCGGACCCTGTTCGGATCGGCCTCCCGGAGTTCAGCAATGCTCCTCTGAAGAAACGCCTTAGTTGGCGTCCGCGGAGCCCCCAACTGGAGGAAGACAAGAGCGTCCATTATTTGATGGGCCGAATAAGGTTACTGGCCCATTCCGGGTTGACCATGATTGGAGTCATGGCAACATGCATTATGCGGGGGGTGCAGCCACTACAATACAGGGGCCACCCCATGTGGGATTTCAACGGGGAGGACGATGCCACCCGTCATGGCCGCAAAGGGCCGGTTTCGGCCGAAGAACTGGTGACGATCCTGTCCGGCCTGTATAAGGGGGAGAAGGAGGATTTCCTTCGGACGAACCCATTAAATGGGTTCTCCATGAATAATCCCCGACCTTGGGTAAGCGAACACTCTGCATGCCCGACCCATGCTTTTTGAAGCTTAAGTTTCTTATATTGTGTTCTTCTTTCGATGCAGGAGCTGCGCCGGATCGTGGAGGACATGCTAAGTCCAGCTCCGCAACCCGAGGATCCAGAGAGATCCCAGGATCCGACCTCCGAAGAGGATCCGGACATAACGGTGGAGCTAATTGACGGGGTGTTCCACCAGCTCAGCATGGACAATGCTTTAGTCACCATCACGGCCGACTATCCCGGACTATATCCGGCTTCCCAGGTGATTGCAACCGAAGTCCTGACACCGTCATTCCTTCCTTGCTTATTTCTGACCACCGCATACGATGGCGCTGTGCACGAGGCGCCCCTAGGGCGAGAAGCCGAGCCCACGGTGGCTGGCCAACAAAGGCCAGTCCGGACCAGTAGGCGGAAGAGGAGCGCGGCGCGGACTGAAACATCACCGCAAAGGTGTAGCTCACAATTCATAATTTAGAGCAACGTTCCTAGGAAGCGTTTGAGTGCTCATGAGTTTTGTAGGGAAAAAAGCATCCGCCGGACTGCGGGCGTGGAGATTGTCAATCCAACCTCTACCAGCCAGGCTCCAGCACCTGGTCTGGAGGGGGAGGCGAGCGCAAGGTGCGAGCCGGACGTTCCTCCGATGGAGGATGCCGACAGACTATCCGCCACCAAGTCTGAGGTGGAGAGTGCCCTGAATCACAGGCGCCGCCGGACAGTATTTCGTGACACGTGCTTCTCCCCCGAGGCGTTGAATGCCTTTAACGCGGGGGACGCGCACCTTCGTGCTGCTCAAGATGGTTTTACCAGAGCCACGGAGCAGTATGTAAAAGACATACGGGTAAGAGAATTTAATAGTTGTATATGCCAGTAGCCCCCGAGACTTAAAGTAGTTATATGAACTGATTTAAGGATCATATGAAATGTAGGATCTTACCGAGAAGAATACCCAACTGTCTCAGGAGCTGCAAGAGTGCAAGGCCCAACTTGAGGCCACACTTTCTGGCACAGAAGGAAACACAGGGACCTCTCCTGGTAACGCATTATTTTAGAAAGATGAGTAGCGTTTGGCCTGTGCGCAAGTCTAAAAAATGACGTTGCAGGTGCTGCCGGACAAGATCCGGACAGGCAAGAACTTCTGCGCCAACTAAAGGACGGCAAGAGGGTGCTGCATAAGGTGCAGCATGAAAGGAACAAGCTACAGGATTCCCATGCCCAGCTTGGAGAAGAGCTGAAAGGCGTTCGGGCCGAGCTGTCGGGCTCCGTTAAGGAGAATCAGCGGCTTCGTCGTGGCATCTATAGTAAGTGCTTGAGCGAACTCTTTTGAAAAGAAGAGTTCGGCGAGGAAGTCAATTTAACAGAATATGTCTGCAGGTATGCTCACAGGTCGCCCTGCGGAGGAGATGCCCGTATCAACGGGTGACCAACTTCCCGAATTGTTGCAACTGATCGAACGAGTTCGGCAGGCAATGAGCGGCGTCATCCAGGCTTTATGGCCAGCCTTCTCCTTACCTGAGGGTCTTGGGGAGCTTGCGGAGAAGCTTCAGGGAGTGCGGCAGCGCTTCCATTGATGGAAGATTTCGGCCTGCCCCCAAGGTGCCAGGGAGGCCTGGGCCATGGTAAAGACGCGGTACAAGAAGGCGGATCCCAACCACATGGCCGAAGTCGGACCTGTGGGGCCCGATGGGAAGGAGATCCCTGTGAGTTTAGTATACGGCCAAGTAGAGTTGGCCGCTAAATATTCCCAACAGGACTGTAAATTAGACAACCTGTTAGACGGGATTGAGGAAGAATACAATCAGTCGATTTGACAATGTATTATAAAATGACATGTAAAATGCCTTCTAGCCGGATTGTAGATCGTTTGTCTTTGCCGACCTTTTCGCTTCGACCTCGGGACCCTAGAGTCCGGAGTGTGTCCGAATACCTTCTCGGTTATGAAACAACCAGGGTATGCATGGAGACCAGGCGTAGGGGTCATTAGTGCTTTATCAGACAAGTGCCCAACTAGTTATGTTATATTACATGGGTAGTAAGAAACATCTTCCAGGGAGAATAGTTCCGTTAAGGGTTCCTTTCCTCTGGGGGTGGCATGCCCTAAAGTGCATGTCCGGACTGCGAAAAAAGCAAAAAAACATCTGGGGGCAGATAAATAGGTAGATAAAAAATCATCTTTTAAGTCACCGACCGAATATTCCCTTAAGAACGCTAGCTTTCGGCTTCACCCAGTCTGAGGTACACATCTGGCTGACCCGGCAGTAGCAATCGCAGAGGTGCTCCCTTTACCTCCTAGCCGAACAATCGGGAATGTAGGGGTAAGCACAGGAGCCAGGCATCCCAGCTTGGCCAAAACTTAAGTCATATCCATGCATATAATGGTGAATAAAAGGTACATGTGGAGGCTTGACACATGTGCTGGGCATGAAGCCCTTATAATTAAGCTTCTGGTAAAGAAGCACCCAGGTATAATGAGAGCGGATAGCACATCAGTTGCATGCGAACGTTGCGCAAGTAGGCCCTTTAAGGCTTGGATGAATAGGGTTGAGAAGAAAAAGATAAACAAAAGGCAGCTGAAGTTAAAAAAAAATTTGGACAGGGGGAAAGTGACGAACTCTTAGTCCGGCGCTAGGCATAGAATCTTCGGAGGCGGGCTGCGTTCCATGGGTTCGGCTCGAGTCGGTTATCCGATGCATTTCTTAGATGGTACGCTCTGCCGGTCAGGACTTGATCGATGATGAAGGGCCCCTCCCATTTGGGCTTGAGCTTGTCCTTTTTCTTATCCGGCAGGCGTAGAACCACTTCGCCAACATTGTAAGTCTTGGCCCGTACTTCTCTGCTTTGGTATCTTCGAGCCTGCTGCTGATAGAATGCGGAACGAGCCTTGGCGACGTCGCGTTCTTCCTCCAATGCGTCCAAGCTGTCCTGCCGATCCAACTCGGCTTCTCTTTCTTCGTACATGCGCACTCGAGGTGAGTCATGAATTATGTCGCAGGGCAAAACTGCTTCTGCGCCGTATACCATAAAAAATGGTGTGAATCCGATAGTACGGTTAGGCGTTGTCTGCAGCCCCCAGAGTACGGAGTCGAGCTCCTCTACCCAGTGCGTGTTAGATTTCGTAAGGGACCGCACTAGTCTGGGTTTGATGCCGCTCATTGCCTGCCGAACTCATGGTTTCGTACCCTACAATAATCTCTTTGTTTGTTCTCTGCTATTAGTGACTTTGGAGTGGACTCTTTGTTGCATGTTGAGGGATAGCTATATGATCCAGTTATGTTATTATTACTGAGAGAACTTGCACTAGTGAAAGTATGAACCCTAGGCCTTGTTTCCTAGCATTGCAATACCGTTTACACTCACTTTTATTGCTTGCTACCTTGCTGTTTTTATATTTTCAGATTACAAATACCTATATCTACCATCCATATTGCACTTGTATCACCATCTCTTCGCCGAACTAGTGCACCTATACAATTTACCATTGTATTGGGTGTGTTGGGGACACAAAAGACTCTTTGTTATTTGGTTGCAGGGTTGTTTGAGAGAGACCATCTTCATCCTATGCCTCCCACGGATTCATAAACCTTAGGTCATCCACTTGAGGGAAATTTGCTACTGTCCTACAAACCTCTGCACTTGGAGGCCCAAGAACGTCTACAAGAAGAAGGTTGCATAGTAGACATCACAACTCCTGTCGCTCCGGCAGAGGCACTACTCTCCCGAGGCTCTGGGGCCCAGCCTCAAGAGGAAATGGCTCCCGTAGCGGAGCTGACCTCGGAGGCGCCTATCCTCGACTCGCTTGCTAGGGACCCAAGGCCTCCAGAGCCCACGGTCCTTCCTGCTCCTGCTGCTCTGCCAGTGTTGGTGCCAGGAGCGCCTCTTCTTCGATCCACCATGCCATCGGGCCGTGGTGCTTCCGCTGCACCTGGAGCCCTGGAGGAGGTCTGCTCCGCACTGGATTAGCTCTTGGATGATCTTCAAGGTCCGGACTGGTTGTCAGGACCCCGATTCTATGCCACACCGATCTAGCATGTAACACCTGATATCACTTTGCGGCCTCACGCACGGTATTCCCACGGGTGTCGCCTTACCATGCCCGGGACCGTTTGCGCCTTTTGGCACACGTATATGATAGTGTCGCTAGCATCCATATGACAAAGAACCCGGGCTGACATGGCTAGTCATAAACCCAAGGTGGCACAAACTTATAGGGACAGGCATCCATGACCCAGCATCGAACGTGTCGGTCATCAGCGAGTGAATCGAGGCTGTAGCACTGGGCTAACAGGACTCCGGTGAACCGGGCTGTAGCGGGCTAACAGGACTCCGGTATTCATTGCGTGACATTTCCCCGAAGGGACAGACACAGGAATGAAGAAGGACACATGCCGGCCAGCCTAAGTGTTCCAGAGCAGTAGCACACTACCATGGCTCAGTGGAAGCACTAGGAGACATTTCCCGGTAAGAGAGGCTACTAAGGATAAACAACTAGATAGTCAGATCCCACACATAGCAATACACATTACACGTACGCATAACATGCAAGTATGTGCTGTACAACATGGCATCACAACATAACTCAACAACTCATATAGATAAGGCTCAAAGAGCCATCATAGCATTTATTGCAAACAGGGGTCACAAGACCCATCATACAGAGCATACAAGCAACAAGCGGAAGCATTAAATGTCTGGGTACAGACATCTACAAATGAAAAAGGCTGAAGAGCCTGACTATCAACAACATCCGATCAAGATCGTAGCTGAGGTACAAGCTACTCGTCGAAGTCCACGAGAACACTAGTAAGACCGAAGTCTCCGCTGCAAAAACATAAATAAAGCAACATGAGTACAAAGGTACTCAGCAAGACTTACATCAGATCCTATCATACATGTATTTGTATCAAGAAGGTAATGTGGGGTTTAGTTGTAGCAAGACAGCTTTGACTCTGTGGCTATCCTATTCTACGACTACCAGAACTTCTTTGAGGTGATATGGCGCACACGAGTCCACTAATCACCACACAATACACTACTATGGATTCATCCACGTCTCCCTACGAGAAGGCCATCCATAGCAATCACACTATGTCTTGAGCATTTTAGAGTATCCACTTCAAGTTGTCTACGTACCATGTAAGCATCCAAGAAGTCCATAACCGCGGACCCGGCTATTCGAATAGATCATGTTAACCCTGCAGGGGTGTACTTCTTCACACACGCTCTCGCCACTTACCGCCATGTACACGTCATGTATCTCGGCAACCTTCAAGCGGAAGCCTGGCGAGGGTGTCGGCCACGACCTGACTAACCACACAAGACTCTAGCCCAGGTTTATCGCCTATTTGGGTTCCATCCGCAAGGAGATCCGGCCGGGGTGTCGCTCACGACCCCAAACGATGTGTGCAGGGTTCCCGAGCCCACCATCCGGGTGCCACTCGGTACACCAGGCCACGTGTGCCTAGTCTGTCCCAAGCCCACCCTGCCGGGTGCCACTTGGTAGAAAAATAGCACTACCTACAAACACCAGAAACTAGTTGCGACTCCTGGACAGAGATCAAGTTCGTTAATAAGTCGAGAGGGGTCGAGTTATCGGAACCCAATGTGTGGTAGTATCGAGTCATTGGACAACATACATAGAACTCAGTGCTTAAGGATGGTTCCAGTGAGACAACCCACCATGTACTCCTACATGGCCTCTCACTGCTACCTTTACCAAATCGTGTTCACACACTTCACTCTCAGCATCAGAACATAGAACACTGCACTCCAATTCATTCCCAATGAATCAGACCTGACACACTCTAAGCAATAGTAGGCATAGCATGGTAGGAACACAACAATGGCTTCAATCAACTCCTACACATGCTAGTGGGTTTCAACAATTTACTGTGGCAATGACAGGTCATGCAAAGGAATGGGTTCAACTACCGCAGCACAAAGTAGCAGATGAATCGTTGTTGTCCTAATGCAATAACTGAGAGCAGGAGCGAGAGAGTAGGATTGTATCGGAATGAACAAGGGGGTTTTCTTGCCTGATAGATCAACAGGGTGGCACTACTCCTCAGACAGGTACTCTGGAACACTCTCCGGAGCAGGACCTATCGAGAAGGAATGGTGTCGACAATCAGAACACAAGCATATGCAACAATATGATGCATGGTCATGGCATGTAGATGTGATGCTGTTTGAGCTAATGCAACTAGGTGTTATCTGGATGGAGTCCATTTGAACCCAAAACTCAAATGCATCTCCAAAGTAAGCTCTTATATATGCCATTTATATGTTTTCACCTATACAGCAGGTTTAGGTTGGTTTGTCATGCATGAAACTAATACAGATCGATAGATTACATTTTTCTGATAATTTTTCATATATAACTTATTTCAATCTGAGCTACGGTTGAATTTCTATGAATTTTTGAAGTTTAAATCATTTTCTGGAATTTCCTGATTTAATTTAAATCCAGAAAATGAATAACTGCGTCAGCCTGAGGTCAGCGTGACGTCAGCGGGTTAACGGCCAGGTCCAGGTCAAACCTGACCAGTGGGATCCATGTGTCTGTGACTGTGGCTAATCTTAATTAAATTAAACCTAAACTTGTTTAATTAACGGGGCTAATTAATTGTCAAGCTAATCTTAAACTAAAAATTAGCAGGGCCGGGACCCACATGTCAGTGTCACAGGGGGGGATTAGTTAGCGGGGTTGACCCGGTAAATCCCGCCGGCGTTTAGCCGCCGGCGAGGCCGAACGCGGCGGAGGGCTCGGCATTGTCGCTTTGGCGACCATCCGAGCGGCGGAGACCATCTCCGAGGAGCTGGTGCTCGCGCGCATCCAGTGGGGCAGGGGGGAGGAGCCGGGGAGGCCGGAGCTCGCCGGAGCAGAGCTTGCGGCGGCGGCCGGAGCTCGGGCTTGAGCGGCAGAGGGGCTGGAGGGCACGGGGAGGCCACCCGAGGGGCTCTGCAGCACCCTCATGGCACCATGAGCACGTTGGCGCGCTTGGTTGCGGGCTGCGGTGGCCAGGGCGACGGTGGCGACATGAACGGCGGCGAGGAGCTACGGCCATGGCGGGGAAAGGGGCTACGGCGCGAGAACGGAGGAGTGGGGAGAGGGGAACGGAGCAGAAGCTCGCAGCGGACTCGACGGGCTTGTCGGCGAGCTCGGGGACGCGCTGAAGACGGCGGGGCGGCGAAGACGATCTCCGGCAACCAGAGGCAAAGATGGCGACGGCGACAGCTCCACGGGGCGCTCCGGCTTGCGTGGCTCGACGGAGAGCTTCAGGACGAGGAGACGGAGCTCCTGCGCGTACCAGAGAGGCGAGGGGGAGGCGGTGGCTACGGTGACGGCCAGCAGTGGCGATGGTGGCGTTCGGCCGTGCTCGTGGGAGAGAGACCAGGGGAGGGGGAGGAATGAGAGAGAGGGAGAGAGGTGCGGGGTGTCGCGTGGCGTCGTCCGGGTCATCCAGAGCGACGAGAAGGAAGCATGATGTGGCCGGGCGCGAGGCCGCGACCAGCTGTGGCGCGGGCACGCAACTGCTTGGGCGAGGGGGAGGAAGATGATAGAGGAGGAGGCCAGGTGGGCTGGGCTGGCCAACTGGGCCGGCCAGGCCGTAAAGGAACGGGCTGCACAGGGAGGTAAGCGCCAGGTAAGTCTCTTCTCCCTTTTATTTTTCTATTTTCCGACATTTGTTTTGATTTAATAAAAATACTAAATCATTTTATTTACTTATGCCAATTTTTGTAGGAACTAGTGGTATTATTCAAGAGCTCCTCAACAAATGGCATAATTTTTGGACATATATTATATATATAACAAAAATATATCCAATGCAAATATTTATGCATTAATTCCAAATGCCCAAAATAAATACTTATGGGCTCTTAAAAATATTGGTTTGATTTTTATCTCTGTCCAATATTTTCAGAGATCAACATGAGCATTTTCTTGGACCTTTTTGGAGCAATTTTTATTTGGGTCATTTCCAAAAATGATTCTGAGGGTTTCACAAATCCCCATTTCAAAATCAAATGGAATTTAAACATGATGCACACATGACTAGCTAATCTAGGTCATACCAGAACTAGGGATGTGACAACTCGCCCCCACTTGAAAGAATCTCGTCCCGAGATTCAGGGGTCGACGGAAAGAAAGTGGGTTACTCCAGTCAAAGACGATCTTCTCGCTCCCAAGTAGCTTCTCTCTCGGAATGATGAGACCACTGAACCTTGAGAAACTTGATGTTCTGACGTCGAGTGACACGCTATGCTTGATCATGAATGCGAATCGGGTACTCTCGGTAGGTGAGGTTATCTTGGAGATAAAGTGTTTCGTGGTCCACTCCGCGGATAGGATCCGAGAAGCAACGCCTGAGTTGAGAGACGTGGAAGACATCATGAACTCGAGAAAGATGTGGGGGTAGTTCCAATTGGTAGGCAACCTCTCCTTGTTTAGCGAGAATGCAAAAGGGACCAATGTAACGAGGAGCCAACTTGCCCTTGATACCGAAACGATGGGTACCCTTCAAGGGAGTAACCCGAAGGTAAGCTTTGTCGCTAATTCCATAAGTCATATCCTTATGATGACGATCATACTAGCTCTTTTGACGAGACTGGGCTGTTTTCAAATTCTCACGAATGATGCGAACTTGCTCTTCTGCCTCCTGGATCATGTCCGGTCCAAAGAATTGTCTTTCACCGGTTTCTGACCAGTTCAAAGGTGTTCGACATCTTCGTCCATAGAGAATCTCAAAAGGAGCTTTCTTGAGGCTGGATTGGTAGCTATTGTTATAAGCAAACTCAGCAAAAGGAAGACATTTCTCCCAATCCATACTGAATGAGATAACGCAAGCTCTAAGCATGTCTTCGAGAATTTGATTGACCCTTTCCACCTGACCACTCGACTGAGGGTGGAAAGCGGTACTGAAGGAAAGATGGGTTCCCATGGCAGTTTGGAAACTCTCCCAGAATTGAGAAGTGAAAAGACTACCACGGTCTGAATTGATCTCTAGTGGAACACCATGAAGTGACACTATCCGAGAAATGTATAAGTCAGCGAGCTGACTAGCAGTGATACTCTCTTGAACAAGAAGGAAGTGAGCCACTTTGGAAAGACGATCAACGACTACGAAGATAGCATTATTCCCTCTCTTGGTCCTGGGAAAGCCGGTGATGAAGTCCATACCAACTTTATCCCACTTCCACTCAGGAATAGCTAAAGGCTGAAGGGTGCCAGCAGGCCTTTGATGCTCTGCCTTAACGCGATGACAAATGTCACAGTTAGCAATAAACTGAGCGATTTCTCTCTTCATCCTAGTCCACCAGAACCTCTGGCGTAGGTCCTGATACATCTTAGTACTACCGGGATGAATCGTGAGAGGAGATTCATGCGCCTCCTTAAGAATCAATTGTCAAAGATGTTGCTTCTTGGGGACCACCAGGTGGTTCCCAAAGAAAACAACACCTCGATTATCTATAGACAAACTACCAGCAACACCTTTGGCAATGTTTCTCTTGATCCGGGTAATCCCCGTATCATGCTTCTGGGCTTCTATGATATGATCCACAAGAGTAGGTTTCGCCACCAAGGTAGAAAGGAATCCATGAGGAGCAATGTGAAGATTGAGCTTACAGAATTCCTCATGGAGAAGTGGTTGGCCTTGCTGCAACATGAGATTGTTGCAATAGGATTTACGGCTTAGCGCATTAGCCATGACATTGGCTTTGCCTGGGGTGTAGGTAATCCCTAGATCATAAGCTGTGATCAACTCCAACCAACGTCTTTGCCTAAGGTTCAAATCTGGTTGGGTGAAGATATACTTGAGGCTCTGGTGATCGGTGTAGATCTCGCAACGTTTACCAAGAAGGTAATGTCGCCAGGTCTTGAGTGCGTAGACTACGGCTGCAAGCTCTAGATCATGTGTAGGATAATTCTCCTCATGTGGATGCAACTGTCGAGATGCATAGGCAATCACATGACGATCCTGCATAAGAATGCAACCTAGTCCCTATCATGAGGCATCACAGTAGATAACAAAGTCCTTCATGAAATCCAGTGGCACAAGTATGGGAGCAGAAGTCAGGCGTCTTTTCAGTTCCTGAAAACTGTACTCACACTGTGGGGACCACTCAAACTTTTTATCTTTCTTGAGAAGTTCCGTGAGAGGTTTAGCTACTTTGGAGAAGTTGTCAACAAAGCGACGACAATAGCTGGCTAGACCAAGGAAACTCCTAACTTGTTTGACTATTTCAGGTGGAGTCCAATCGAGAACGGCCTTAACTCTCTCAGGATTGAAAGCAATGCCCTTACCAGAGATTACGTGGCCTAGGTAGGTCACTTCTGGCAACCAAAATTCACACTTGGAGAACTTGGCATAAAGGCGGTGCTCTCTGAGTTTTTCTAACACAAGTCTAAGATGTTCAGCATGCTCTTCCTCGTTCTTCGAGTAAATAAGAATATCATTGAGATAAACCACGACGAACTTATCTAAGTACTCCATGAAGATCGAGTTCATCAAGCGGGAGAAGGTAGCTGGAGCGTTGGTTAGACCAAAGGACATGACGGTGTACTCGTACTGACCATAATGAGTGACAAAAACCGTTTTAGGGATGTCCCCGTTTCTTATCTTGATTTGGTGGTAGCCTAACCTCAAATCCATCTTGGAGAAGACTAAGGATCCAGCGAGCTGATCATATAGATCATTGATCCTGGGGAGTGGATACTTGTTCTTTATCGTGACCAAATTAATGGGAGGATAATCTACAACCATCCGGTCCGTACCATCCTTCTTCTTGACGAAGAGGACGGGGCAAGCCCAAGGAGAAGAAGTAGGACGGATGAAACCCTTTTGCAAGGACTCATCAAGTTGTTTCTTAAGCTCAGCTAGTTCTAAAGGTGCCATCTTGTAAGGTCTCCTAGAAATTGGAGCGGTTCCTAGGATAAGATCGTCGTGGTTTATCTTTACATCTCGGTCAGGTGGAACACCTGGCAGTTCCTCTAGAAAGACATCCGGAAAGTCACAGACTACCGGGATATCTTCAAGGTCTAGAAGAGGGCTGGCATTAAGAGAATAGAGCTGACGCTTTGCAACTCTAGTGGAGACAGTGACTATCTTGCCAGATGGGTGTGTAAGCTGAACAGATCTTTTGTAACAATCAATCTTGGCATGATGAGCTGTCATCCAGTCCATACCCAAGATGATGTTAATATCTGAGGACTTGAGGGCTACAAGTGATGCAAGGAATACAAGTCTATCAACAAGGATTTCATTACCATGGCTGATTCTGGTGGTCTGCCATCTAGACCCTGGGGTTTGGATTTCAAGCGGAGTTGGCATGTCACAAAATGACATGTCGTGCAAATGAGCATAGCCTTCAGAAATGAAGGAGTGAGATGCTCCAGTATCAAATAGAACCGATGCTGGGTGACAATTGACAAGGAGTGTACCAAGAACGACATCTGGATCATCATGAGCGTCTTTAGCTGAGACGTGATGCACACGTCCACGTTCAGTGGGGGCTGGCTTGGCACTGATTGTCTTGCTTGATGGCTTAACACAACCAATAGTCTTCTCGGGCTGGGGTGGAGCATAACTGGCCTGAGGGCAATCACGTGCATAGTGTCCTGGCTTCCCGCATGTGAAGCAAGTCCCTGAGGTTGGACGTGGACCCGCACTGACAAGCGGTCTACCAATAGGCCTGGGTGGAACATATGACTGAGCTGGGGGAGGCGCCACATAAATTGGCCTCGGTGAATATCCGGAAGGAAGAGCGGAGTTTGGAATCCAAATCCGGCGCTTCTGAGAACCAAAACCGGAGGAAGATCCCAAATCACGGGTGTGCTTACGAGACTCCTCGTAAGTGAGCTGAGCTGTCTCTGCATTAATGGCCTTGTTCACAAGAGCTTAGAATGTATCACAATGATGCAGGTGGAGATCACGACGCAACTTGGGGTTAAGACCCTTCCGGAACCTAGCCTGCTTCTTGGCATCCGTGGACACTTCTTCTGTGGCATAGCGGGCGAGGTTCTCAAACTCTCTACTGTAAGCATCAGCAGCCATCTTACTCTGGGTGAAACTACAAAACTCTTCTCTCTTGCGATCAATGAGGGCCTCAGGAATGTGATGCTCGCGAAAAGCCTCAGTGAAATCCCTCCAGGTAGGAATCTGGCCAGCTGGAAGCATAGCCTCATAGTTCTGCCACCAAAGACTAGCAGGACCTTCCAGGTGGTATGTGGCATAGGTGACCTTGTCATCTTCAGCTACGTTCGCAGAATGCAACTTATGAGTGATGCTACGGAGCCAGTCATCTGCATCGAGTGGCTCGATGGAATGATGAAAGGTAGGTGGGTGCAAGCGAATGAAGTCATGAATGGTTACAGACCCTTTCAACTGATGTGCGGTGTTCTCCTTGATACGTGCCAACAAGCGGTTAGACTCACGCTTGTTCCTCTCCATCTCTAACATGAACTCTGTCAACGAAGGCGGGTTGGGAGGATCCTCGTCCCTACCATCTCCGTGGTTCTGGCTACGAACAATAGAACTTGATGACATCCTGAGAAACGAAACCAGGGACGGAATCAACATCAATTATAGGCTATAGAATGTAGGATAAGGAAATTAGTATCTCTCGAACTCCTAGGGAAATTCCGGCAGCATAACAATAGTAAAATGCTCAGAATGAGACATCCTGCCAAAAATGGGGTAGTACAACAACTCAACATCACCACTCAAGGTTCTGAGATCATACTAAACAGGCTACACCGGAAGTACTCGAAAACTGGGGTATGACTCTGATCAACCAATCCTATGGGACTACGGAGTAGTAACACGTGATCCTGATAGACGGAAGAGAGAGCCTAGTTCCTTAACCCCGTAGGAAAGATAGGATGACTCAGATCAGAAGGCCATGAGATAAAGGAGTAAAAAGAGCCTTACGTTCCTTCCCACAATCAATTCCCTTATATAACTAACGAATTTCTAGACTCAATTTCGACCAGTTTGGCTTGGTAATCCTATAGGCAGTCAGGCTCTGATACCAAAGCTGTCAAGACCCCGATTCTATGCCACACCGATCTAGCATGTAACACCTCATATCACTTTGCGGCCTCACGCACGGTATTCCCACGGGTGTCGCCTTACCATGCCCGGGACCGTTTGCGCCTTTTGGCACACGTATATGATAGTGTCGCAAGCATCCATATGACAAAGAACCCGGGCTGACATGGCTAGTCGTAAACCCAAGGTGGCACAAACTTACAGGGACATGCATCCATGACCCAGCATCGAACGTGTCGGTCATCAGCGAATGAATCCAGGCTGTAGCACTGGGCTAACAGGACTCCGGTGAACCGGGCTGTAGCGGGCTAACAGGACTCCAGTATTCATCGCGTGACATTTCCCCGAAGGGACAGACACAGGAACGAAGAAGGACACATGCCGGCCAGCCTAAGTGTTCCGGAGCAGTAGCACGCTACCATGGCTCAGTGGAAGCACTAGGAGACATTTCCCGGTAAGAGAGGCTACTAAGGATAAACAACTAGATAGTCAGATCCCACACATAGCAATACACATTACACGTACGCATAACATGCAAGTATGTGCTGTACAACATGGCATCACAACATAACTCAACAACTCATATAGATAAGGCTCAAAGAGCCATCATAGCATTTATTGCAAACAGGGGTCACAAGACCCATCATACAGAGCATAGAAGCAACAAGCGGAAGCATTACATGTCTGGGTACAGACATCTACAAATGAAAAAGGCTAAAGAGCCTGACTATCTACAACATCCGATCAAGATCGTAGCTGAGGTACAAGCTACTCGTCGAAGTCTACGAGAACACTAGTAAGACTGAAGTCTCCGCTGCATAAACATAAATAAAGCAACATGAGTACAAAGGTACTCAGCAAGACTTACATCAGATCCTATCATACATGCATTTGTATCAAGAAGGTAATGTGGGGTTTAGTTGCAGCAAGCCAGCTTTGACTCTGTGGCTATCCTGTTCTACGACTACCAGAACTTCTTTGAGGTGATATGGCGCACACGAGTACACTAATCACCACACAATACACTACTATGGATTCATCCCCGTCTCCCTACGAGAAGGCCATCCATAGCACTCACACTTTGTCTTGATCATTTTAGAGTATCCACTTCAAGTTGTCTATGTACCATGTAAGCATCCAAGAAGTCCATAATCGCGGACCCGGCTATTCGAATAGATCATGTTAACCCTGCAGGGGTGTACTTCTTCACACACGCTCTCGCCACTTACCGCCATGTACACGTCATGTATCTCGGCAACCTTCAAGCAGAAGCCTAGCGAGGGTGTCGGCCACGACCTGACTAACCACACAAGACTCTAGCCCAGGTTTATCGCCTATTCGGGTTCCATCCGCAAGGAGATCCGGCCGGGGTGTCGCTCACGGCCCCAAACAATTTGTGCAGGGTTCCTGAGCCCACCATCCGGGTGCCACTCGGTACACCAGGCCACGTGTGCCTAGTCTGTCCCAAGCCCACCCTGCCGGGTGCCACTTGGTAGAAAAATAGCACTACCTACAAACACCAGAAACTAGTTTCGACTCCTGGACAGAGATCAAGTTGGTTAATAAGTCGAGAGGGGTCGAGTTACCGGAACCCAATGTGTGGTAGTATCGAGTCATTGGACAACATACATAGAACTCAGTGCTTAAGGATGGTTCCAGTGAGACAACCCACCATGTACTCCTACATGGCCTCTCACCGCTACCTTTACCAAATCGTGTTCACACACTTCACTCTCAGCATCAGAACATAGAACACTACACTCCAATTCATTCCCAATGAATCAGACCTGACACACTCTAAGCAATAGCAGGCATAGCATGGTAGGAACACAACAATGGCTTCAATCAACTCCTACACATGCTAGTGGGTTTCAACTATTTACTGTGGCAATGACAGGTCATGCAAAGGAATGGGTTCAACTACCGCAGCACAAAGTAGCAGATGAATCATTGTTATCCTAATGCAATAACTGAGAGCAGGAGCGAGAGAGTAAGATTGTATCGGAATGAACAAGGGGGTTTGCTTGCCTGATAGATCAACAGGGTGGCACTGCTCCTGAGACAGGTACTCTGGAACACTCTCCGGAGCAAGACCTATCGAGAAGGAACGGTGTCGACAATCAAAATACAAGCATATGCAACAATATGATGCATGATCATGGCATGTAGATGTGATGCTGTTTGAGCTAATGCAACTAGGTGTTATCTGGATGGAGTCCATTTGAACCCAAAACTCAAATACATCTCCAAAGTAAGCTCTTATATATGCCATTTATATTTTTTCACCTATACAGCAGGTTTAGGTTGGTTTTTCATGCATGAAACTAGTACAGATCGATAGATTACATTTTTCTGATAATTTTTCATATATAACTTATTTCAATCTGAGCTACGGTTGAATTTCTATGAATTTTTGAAGTTTAAATCATTTTCTGGAATTTCCTGATTTAATTTAAATCCAGAAAATGAATAACTGCGTCAGCGTGACGTCAGCGGGTCAACGGCCAGGTCCAGGTCAAACCTGACCAGTGGGACCCATGTGTCAGTGACCGTGGCTAATCTTAATTAAATTAAACCTAAACTTGTTTAATTAATGGGGCTAATTAATTGTCAAGCTAATCTTAAACTAAAAATTAGCAGCGCCGGGACCCACATGTCAGCGTCACAGGGGGGGATTAGTTAGCGGGGTTGACCCAGTCAATCCCGCCGGTGTTTAGCCGCCGGCGAGGCCGAACGCGGAGGAGGGCTTGGGATTGTCGCTCCGGCGACCATCCGGGCGGCGGAGACCATCTCCGAGGAGCTGGTGCTCGCGCGCATCTAGTGGGGCAGGGGGGAGGAGCCGGGGAGGCCGGAGCTCGCTGAAGTAGAGCTTGCGGTGGTGGCCGGAGCTCGGGCTCGAGCATCAGAGGGGCTGGAGGGCACGGGGAGGCCACCCGAGGGTCTCTGCAGCGCCCTCATGGCACCAGGAGCACGTTGGCGCGCTTGGTTGCAGGCTGCGGTGGCCAGGGCGACGGCGGCGACATGAACGGCGGCGAGGAGCTACGGCCATGGCGGGGAAAGGGGCTACGGCGCGAGAACGGAGGAGTGGGGAGAGGGGAACGGAGCAGAAGCTCACAGCGGACTCGACGGGCTTGTCGGCGAGCTCGGGGACGCGCTGAAGACGGCGGGGCGGCAAAGACGATCTCCGGCAACCGGAGGCGAAGATGGCGACAGCGACGGCTCCATGGGGCGCTCCGGCTTGCGTGGCTCGGCGGAGAGCTTTAGGACGAGGAGACGGAGCTCCTGCGCGTACCAGAGAGGCGAGGGGGAGGCGGTGGCTACGGTGACGGTGAGCAGTGGCGATGGTGGCGTTCGGCCGTGCACGTGGGAGAGAGACCAGGGGAGGGGGAGGAATGAGAGAGAGGGAGAGAGGTGCGGGGCGTCGCGTGGCGTCGTCCGGGTCATCCAGAGCGACGAGAAGGAAGCAGGAGGTGGCCGGGCGCGTGGCCGCGGCCGGCTGTGGCGCGGGCACGCAGCTGCTTGGGCGAGGGGGAGGAAGACGACAGAGGAGGAGGCCAGGTGGGCTGGGCTGGCCAACTGGGTCGGCCAGGCCGCACAGGAACAGGCTGCACAGGGAGGTAAGCGCCAGGTAAGTCTCTTCTCCCTTTTATTTTTCTATTTTTTGACATTTGTTTTGATTTAATAAAAATACTAAATCATTTTATTTACTTATGCCAATTTTTGTAGGAACTAGTGGTATTATTCCAGAGCTCCTCAACAAATGGCATAATTTTTGGACATATATTATATATATAACAAATATATATCCAATGCAAATATTTATGCATTAATTCCAAATCCCCAAAATAAATACTTATGGGATCTTAAAAATATTGGTTTGATTTTTATCTTTGTCCAATATTTTCAGAGAGCAACATGAGCATTTTCTTGGACCTTTTTGGAGCAATTTTTATTTGGGTCATTTCCAAAAATGATTCTAAGGGTTTCACAAATCCCCATTTCAAAATTAAATGGAACTTAAACATGATGCACACATGACTAGCTAGTCTAGGTCATACCAGAACTAGGGATGTGACACTAGTGTAGGGCGTCGGGGCGCCTAGAGTTGGTCTCAGGGTGGCTCCTGGCCGATGCGTCTGTCCGGACAGCCTAGGGTCAAGCTGCAACATCCGCGGAGGAGGGCCAGAGGGTGGCTGGTTTAGCCGCGACCGAATGTGATGTGGCGCTCAAGGAGGCCAAGGACGCGCAGGAGCAGTGTCGTGCAGTGGAGGCCGAACTGAAGACCCACTGGGATGAGCAGGCCATCCAGGCTAGTTAGCTCAAGGTGCGGGAGGAGGAGCTGAAGGCCCAGGAGGCTGCAATTGCCAACCGCAACCCTGAGTTGGAGCTGGCAGCCCAGGAGCAGGCCACGGAACGTAATGGCCTGGAGAAGTTGAAGGAGGAGGTGGAGGCGGCCCAGGCGTCCGTCGCCAAGGCCAAGAAGGCAGTGACCATGGAGCGCGACAACTTCGTCCCCCTCGAGGCGAGACCCCGCAAGGCGCTGCAGGACCTCTTCGGGAGAGAGCACCAGGAGCCAGCGGTGACCCCGGAGCAGGGCCCTGCCACTCTGCTTCTCGAGCTCGTCGAAGCGCTTGAGAGCGTCATCGCCGGGTTCGGTTTGGTGGGGGGGAGGCCCACATACTCTCTTCCTCGGCCCTGACGTGCATCTTCAGCCATCTCTATCTTCAGGATGCTAACTTCGACTTCGCCGCCTTGCTCGAGCCCGTGGACCCCGAGTCCTGCGCCACTGCTGCTGAAGCCGTCAAGCGTCTGGTGGAGGCCCTCCTGAAGAAGTTCTTCGCTGTTGGTCCCGCGGCTGGGGCTGACGGCAAGGATGATGGTGACATCATCTCCAACGGGACTCCGCAGGCGGGCGATGGCGACGTCCAAGACTAAAGAGGGGGCTCGGCGGCAGTGCTTCTTCCTGGTTTTATTCTGCAACATCTATCATGCCTCGTGGAGGCGTAAGCACTTATGCTCGGAACAATGTGTTCTGTAATAATTTTGCCTATGTTTCGCAGTATCTTTTGCCTGACCCCGCACATACCTCAGCCACTGTTGGATCATTCGGATTGCCAGGACGAGGCCAAGGGGGTCTACAGGGTCAGTTAGGCTCCTGCGACGCGATGCTCAGGAGTCCCCCTTGACGTATGAACAACTTGGGAAAGGGAGTGCAAGAGCAGGCCTTGGTGTTCCGCGTTGGTAGGGCCCGGCCTCGTGCATACCTCAGCCGCCGTTGGGTCGTCCGAATCACCAGGACGAGACCAAGGGGATAGGGGCTACGTGGCTAGTTAGGCTCCTAAGACGCGATGCTCAGGAGTCCCCCTTGACATATGAACAGACCAACATACCTTTCCTCGCCGAGCTCTCGCTCGGGGACGGGCGCGTGAAGACCAGGTCCGTGGGACCTGGCAGGGTGGCGTACATCATGTGTGACCTGAGCGTAGCCTCCGTGCCTGTCCCCCTCGCGCTACCCTCTCAAGGGAGAGCAGCACGGTGAGGCTAGGCACTGAGCCCGGAGGCTCCCTGAGGTTGCTGCAGCTGCGAGGCCACCCTCCATTGTTTATCACCAGTGCGGAGCATGGCGCTTCCTCTCTTGCATGGGCATAGCCGCTCCTCGGCAGTTTCAACTGCCAGCGCAGAGCATGGTGCTTCCACTGGTACGTGGGAGGGGGCTCCCTCTGAGGAGATCCCCCAGGGCGTGTACATCGCCGCCCTGACACGTGGCTTGCATGGTAGGGCTAGAGGAGGTGTGCATGGGCACTCGTGAGCCAGCGCGGGACTCACGAGGTCCTACCTCAAAGAGGGTTGTGCCTGAATTTTATTAGGAACACCTATGTCAGTCCTGCAAGATGGGTAGGCAATCTGCATCGAGTGAATCTCCTTAGGTTATTGCATGAGAAGGCCAGACACCAATGACCCCAGGAGGTGACGTGAATGGGGCCAGCCCGCCAGACAGAGCTTAGCCGTTGGGTTTGTCGACGCTGCAGGGACAGACCCGAGCACGGACGCCGCGCCCAGTCTTCTCTTGCAAAGGTCCTGAAGAAAAATAACCGGTGCGCGACTCCCGTGGTGACGAGGCACCGCTCGCATGCCCTCACTCGCCCGCCCACAATTAGCTCATGCGAGAACAAGGCACCAAGGGCCATAGGAGGTGACGTACATGGGGGCTGGCCCGTTAGCCAGAGCTCAACCTCTTGGGTTTAGCGACACTATAGGGACGGACCCAAGCACAGACGCCGTGCCAGTCCTTAATCATGAGGTGGTCACGAGTGGTCTTGCAATGGCGTGAGACGTTCATGGCGACGAAGCGCCGGACAGGCAATTGATAATCTTAAGACAACTCATAGGGGAAGGTAAATCAGTTCTGATGAATGCAAGAAGGATACATGTCGCAGGGACGGACCCACACGACTTGGTAATAGTGCAGCCCGAGGGGCGCCCCAAACTGAATGAACTACAAGATGTCACCTAGCACCGTTGCTGAAGAAATGTTGGGGTGGTAGAAGGCGCGCGTTGCTGAAGTCGCTCCTCATGAGCCACCCTGGACCTGAACCTCGGGAGGCTCTGGGGGCCCGGTAGGCTCGTGAGGATCCATTGCCATCTCCACCAGGATCGCCTGGTGCTTAGCCTCCCGAGCCGCTAGGACGTCCCTCATGCGGCGCTGAGATGAAACAGCCACGCTCAGCAAGACGAAAGGCATACGATCGTAGCTGTGAGGGTGGCCCTCGCATCGGCCGGAATGGGGCAGCCAGAAGAGCTCCTGAGACGCGGCCCTGTTGAGCCCTGGGATGTCGACATAGACGCGCAGCTCCTCGTGCTCACGAAGGGCAAGGAGCCGCGCCTGGTGGTGGGCGGCAATCGCCCTGCAGAGCCCTCGCCTCCTGAATTTCCTAGACTGCCTTGCTAATGAATTCCTGAGCGTCTGGCGCCTCGTGCCATGTGCTCTCCCCTCGGAAGCATGCAGCAAAGCATGCCTCCACATGGTGCCCGAGCGCCTCCCTCGTGACGTTGGCCAGGTCAGAGGCCCTCCAGAGGAGAGCCCCCGAGCCCAACCTGAGTGGGGCACCGGGCGCGCCTTCCTATGCGATAGGTGAAGGCGCCCCATCCACGGACGCGAGCCTAAACACGGCACCATCAGGCGATGCCTCCTCGTGAGATCCCTGGCCTAGCAGCTGCTTCTTTGTCCTGGGGACGACCTCAGGAGCGATGATAGCGCCCTCGTCTTCAGGGTTCTCAACCGCTGCAGCCTGGTAGGCGCACTCAAGAGAGCACACCGCATCCTTTTCCTCGCAGGCAACCGTGATGATACCGCCGCTCCCTGGCATTTTTAGGACGTTGTAGCTGTGGTGCGTTGCAACCATGAACTTGGCTAGAGCTGGGTACCCGAGGATGGCATTGTATGGCAGGCGAATGTCGGCGAACTCGAAGTTGATGAACTCGATGTGGTAGTTTTCACGCTTGCCGAAGGTGACAGGGAGGCGGACTTGCCCGATCGGGTGCGTGGAGCCGTCGGTCACCCCTGAGAAGGGCTTGGTAGGCTGGAGCTGGTAGTATGGCACTTGGAGCCTGTTGAATGTCTGCGCAGAGAGAACATTGAGCCCTACTCCACCATCGATGAGTGTCTTGGTGACGAGTACGTTGCTGATGATGGGTGAGCAGAGCATTGGGAGCGCGCCAGCTGTGGCCGCGCACTTGAGTTGGTCGGAGGAGTTGAAGGTGATGGCGTACTTGCACCACCTAAGCAGGCGTGTCGCCTCGAGCTTGGGGAGCGTTGCGTTCACCTCATGCGTAAACTTCTTGAAGGCGCGATGAGAGACTAGGGCCTGGGAGCCGCCCAAGATGTAGGCGATGGCCCGAGGATCTTGGAAGCCCCCAGCCTGTAACAGCCTGGCTTTTGGCCCTTTTCCTTTTCTTTTGATTTATTTGGTTTTTGCTTTGTTTTTCTTTTCGGAGTGGTTCTGTGGCCTTGCCACCTGGGAAATCATCCTCATTCCCCCTCCCAAGTGGCTCATCATTCTCAAAACCTTGCCAAGATCATGTCACTCCACTCCTTGACCAAATCCTAAAATCTTTTTCTAGGGAATATTCCTTTTTCTATTAAAGGAATAACCCTATTTGCACTAGGTTGTGAAGCAACCTATAGTTCTGTCCATCCAAAAATCCCCAAATAATTCTCATAATTCCTTTGGCTCATATGTTGATCAAATATGCCCAAACATTCCTTTCCTAGCCCAAAAATAATTCCCTAATAATTATTCTTCATTTCTTCCCTGAATGGCGCTTTGTGAAGGAAGTGTCATTTATATTTTCCTAGTGGCTCCAAAGATTTTTGGGAATTCTTGTATATCACAATCATTAACTCATGCAAAAAATTCAACCTCATTTACTTAGCCAATCTTCCTCAGTGAATTTTCAAAGTTTCTGTCCGACAAAAGGCTTTGTGAAGGAAGTACTAGCTAGGAGTATCCAAATGAATTTAACTTTTGCACACTGTTTCATGTGCTCATATTACCCCCTCCACCCATTTGCAGCTCCATCCAATCATCTATGTGAGCACAAGAGCAAATCTGCTGGTAATATTTTCAGGTTGTGAAGCAAGTGTATTTTATATTGCTTCAAAAATTCTGATAAATTACCAGATCATTCTCCTACCCATAAAACATATCTCCACCTAATTTAGCATCATTTCACTGATCCATTTGATCATCAAAATTATTCCAAGTTTTTGGACAGAAATGATGTTTGTGAAGCAAGTACCATTTTGGTGAACCCATTTGGTATGAGCTTTTTATAGCATCTTTATATCTCCATATCATGAGGATTTGCCCAATTTCAGCCCAAGTTGCTTTTCGTTGTGAGCACATCATCCAAATCAAGTTTCTGGACCAAATGTGCACTTACAAAGCAACCCTAGGCATTTATGGTCCATTTATTCTCTAAACCTCCAGGACTGTAGTCCTTCGATAGCTAAACACCCCAGACAAACTATTTGGACCCAATCAAGTTCCTATTGATCACTAGTGCATGGCCAAGATTAGTTCAACAAACTTCAAAGATCCATTCCAACCCAACAACAGTGCCTCAGGTCGAGCCAATGGCACTTTAATGATCCACTCTGGAAGGACTAGCCCACAGACATAGTTTGCAATCCCCTCGTGACCTCCCTGTGCAGTGTCCCATGGTGACCGCGCAGCTGGCATGTTGTTTCACGCGCTTTGTGCGCTGTGGCGTGTCCAGAGCACTGTTTGTGCTTCGGCACCGCTCCCTCTCGTCGTCTTCGCACGCCTGAGCATGTCCCTTGGCTTCACCTCGTCGTCGCCTCCCCTGGACCCCTCTCCTCCTCCGGCAGCTTCCTCACTGACGCAAAAAATCGTGCGCCCACAGGCGAAAAGTGGAGATTTGGCTCAGAGCTCGCTCGTCTCTTCTTCCCCGTGCTCCCTTGGCCGCCTTTTGCCCCCTGATCTCTCCCCTGTGCCCCCTTCATTGTCTACCATCGAGCTCATGCACGTGCACATGCGTCCGCGGCACCGGACATGCGTCCACGGCGACGCCCGATCGGCCTCCTCCCCCTCTGCCTATTTAAGGCCATGCCCGAGCCTCCACGACCTCACCAAGCCATTCCTCTCCTTACCAGAGCCCCGTGTAGCATCTTCTTCGAGCTCCAGAAGATCTCCTCAACCACCGCAACCGCCATGGCCGCTGCTTCGGCTCGCCTAAATTGGTGATGCCCCGAGCTCCTCTCCTCCTCCTTAACCTCCTGGAGAACCAGAAAAGCCATTCGGAGCCCTGCCCTACTCCCCCTGTCAGAGTAAATGACCACGGGTAGCCCAGCCGGCTCCCCCTGGCCCTTCAAAGAAAATAATAATAGGCTGACCAAGCCTTCAAGCACTCAAGACGCGGGGCCGCCTTCCCCTGGCCGGCTACCCTACAAGCCGACTACCGGAAGGCGGCCCGGCCCTAGAATCCTCATCAAGAAAGCCGCAGGAGGGCCGACTCAAAGAAGCCGGCCACGGCATGGCCGACTCCAAGAAGCCAGCCCCCGAAGGCCGGCCAAGATTGTGCCCTCAGAGTTTGCACCCATGTAATGGAGATGGGACGGGGCATGGAAATAGTGAAACCTGCCACCCCCGAATCCCTGAGTACGCATGGCTACAGTACGCCGTACGGGGCAGCCATGACCCGTCCGGCGTGGCACTGTTACCATGATGAACATGACGTCACCCACGACGGGCCGTCGGTATGGCCTGCAGGCGGTGGGCCCCTTCGGTCAGAGAGACACCCGAAGGCGGCCCTGCTTCCCCTAGTCGTCCTGGGACGGAAATGGATGATTTTGGGGGCAAAATTGGATGGATTTCGTGGATGGGAAGAGGGGAAACTTGGGGGAATGCTAGATCCACTTGAAACCAAGCAAATCCACGGATCAAAATCAACAAAACATCACAAATCACAAAAAAATTTGGGGGATATTTTTGGTGGGGATTTTCGGATTTAGGACGAAAACAACAAAATCAAGCTAGAAAACACGGGGTAGGGGCTCCAAAAACGTGATCAACGTGGCTCATGATATCATAGATGATGTAGGGCGGAACCCTATGTGGACGATCTTTCACGTTTGGAGTGGATCCTACGGGGAACACAACGAACGAGCGGAAGAACACACGGAGAAACACAGGGAGGAACAAGAGAAACTCTAAACCGACAAGTAATCAATCACACAAGGGCTAGATCATCGAACACATAAGGTAGCACAAGATTCATAATCAACAAAGGAAAGATACAAAGGTAGCCGTTCTTCTCCGTGAGGAGGTCTTGATGGTCTTCCCTTGAAGGGGTCTCGAATCCGCTTGGGGGATCTTCTCCGAAGAGGTCGTGAGCTCCTAGGAGAAGTAACCCAGGGGATGAGAAAGGCTCTCACACAAAATGTGAGCTAAACCAATGCTAAACCTAACTAGGGGGAGGTGGAGGAGTATATATAGTCTAGAGCCACGAAGGGGTAAGTGAGGGCGAAGGGGTACATGGGCTCGTCCCATTACACTGTGCGCAGACAAGCCGGTAGTACCGGTCATGTGGCCGATAGTTCCGCTGGGAGCTTGTGTGGGGCGGTAGAACCAGTCAGGCGGGGGCGGTAGTTCTGCTCCAAGCCCGGGCACTGGAACTGGAGGTGTAAGCCGAAGGGGCAGCGCTTGTTCCGGTCATCGAGGCGGTTGTTCCGGTCTTTTGGCAGAAACCGGTAAAACCGGTGCGGCACCGGCCTTGCTCCGCTCGATCATAGAAGGCGGGTCGGTTGTTGGGCGGTATCTGGCCGGTTGTTCCGCTTGGGTGGCCTCAGCGGTAGTACCGCTTGGAGTGGGCGGTAGTACCGCTCGTTCTGGAGCGGCCAGGTTCTCTTCCTTCTTCTCTTCCATGCGCTTGGTGTCCTCACCGTCTTGTCCAATGCTCGTAGCTGTTCCATGGCCTTCCTCTTGGTTCCTGGACATGCATAGCACACACGGTTGAGGTAGTAGCCATGTCTCACATGTGGAAAGTGAAGGTTCAGAGAGGAGCGAGTTCACCTTGTGTCCAATGGTGTATCTTCGAGGTCTCGTCATATGTCCTCTTGGGGTTTGGAGAGTAGTCAGAGTGTACATGGGGATGAACGTGGGATGCTCCGCATCAAAGGGCCTCCGAGCTTAGGCGGAGATCATCGTCCGCATCTGCAAGCCTCCACAACGGGCGCGAGTGCGCCTGAAGCGGAGCCACCCGCTGTGCCAGGAACTCCCTCAGGAGCGTAGCCCTGGACAGCTTCGCCGCCTTCATGTTGCCCGGCCTCAGGTCGGCGTTCATCTTCACCAGCACAAGCTTCGGCCGTCGGTCATCAAGCTTCGCACGGGACCATGCCTCATCAGCCTAGGGCTGCTCCGTGGGTAGCACCGATCGAGAGTTGATGCATCCGGCATCCAGCATGACCCACTTGCTCCGGAAGCTATCGACCCTCTTCCCGGCCTTTGAGATTGCGTTGGCTTTGGAGTACGTGACAAAGCCATCCCACGCTGAGGTATTGCTGTCGGTGACTCGGAGGGAGAAGAAGTGGCGCAGCAAGGCCACGGAAGGCATCACCCCGACGTGTGCCTCGCAGTAGTAGGCAAAAATTGATAGGAGGAGAACGGAGTTGGGATGGAGGTGAAGGGCCTGTAACCTGTAATGGCAGAGGACGGCATAGAAAAACTCGGGGAAGGGAGGCACCAGGCTGGCGATGACGGTGCTCATGAAGAAGGGGTAAAAGGTGCTCCCCTTGGCCTCCGGCTGGGAGGAGCCGGCCCGGAGCATAGTCTCCCCCATCTCGTTGCCCCGCGCCGCCGTCATCAGGCGCGTAGAGGCGAGATTCTTCTCCGTCATGTTGAAGGGATCCAGGGCCGGTGAGTACCAAGCCGGTGGAACCTCGACCACGGCCTTGCGGGGCGCCATCGCTCGCTGGAGGAGGAAGAATGAGGCAGATCTGGAGATTTCGGAAGCAAGAGAGCAGGAGCAAGAATGGGGATCTGAAGCAAGGCGAATGAGAGCAATGAAGGTAAGCCTAACCCAGGCCAGCCTTTTGTTAGTCGGGCAGTTGCCGAGGTAGCATGGGGAAGCGGAGATGCCCACATCCAATCAACCGCCATGCGGCGACCAAGGCCGCGGGCTGTTAAGGCCCGCGGCGCTCCGCAGTTGCCCTTTGGATTCGCCGTTAAGCCAAGTCCGAGCGCGCCTTGGGCCCCGGGGCTAATGTCAATGTTCTGGGAACGGGGGTCCCCAGACTTGCCTGCCTACGGCCTGCGGCGTGGCTCAAGAATAGGCCCAGTATGGCCCATCTTCATCAACCCAAGTTCAATACCCTCGCGAGGGGCCAAGCCTTGCGGGGTGGACGATGCAGGGCTTCCTCAGGGGCAGCCTCGCGAGCTGCTCGTGACGCAAGCCATGATGATCGAGACCAGGCGGGGCCAGCCCACGCAGTGTCCTCATTTCCTCTATGGTGTAAAGGGGGCAAGCGCAGGCACGGAGTACCGAGGCATTAGGCAAAGGTTTCCATATCAGTGCAACGAGACCACGACCAGTAGGACGGCAAGACAAAGGTCACCGTGGAGCCCAACACGGCGTCATCACCAGTGCCTTTGGCAGTCGAAGACCAACTTTAGTCAGGATAGCTTGTACTAGCTGTTCCCCTTCAAAATGGCCGTTCTTGGCTCCCTTCTCGCTCAATATTTGGGAAGAGGACCAGGGCCCCTACAAAAAAGAGATAACCACCACCATAGAAGGAGGAGATATTTGACCTAGAGCCAACAGAGCTGATCGCACCCATCCCAAGTAGAGCACCGCACCAGCTCAAGAACACCTCTCGCGAGGCTGTTCTTCCTCTGTACTATTCATCATCAGCCCCAGAGGCAATCCACCACACCACACACTGGATTAGGGTATTACACCACAATGGTGGCCCAAGACAGTATAAACCTTGTGTCCCTTGTTTTGTTCATCGTGTAGCTTAGATTCGCGACGAGGCTTTGGGGTGTAGATCGGTAGGGAGAAGATCTTCCTGCGCACCCCAAAGTTTGAACCTTAAGGGTTTTCCCGGAACCCGATGTCCGACAGTGCTCACGCGCCACCATCATGGGTGGCACACGTTGTTGGCGTGGAGGTGCTGGAAGCACACGTTCATCTTCTTGGGGCCGCTGCACCATTTGACAGCTGCTTTTTCATGCGCGGACGCCTGACACTGCGGGTAACACTCTGGAGCTACCCGCCTCGAGACAATGATGGCACGCTACACTGGAGGTGTGGAGGCGCCCTGTGAGCCACGTCGCCCAAATCAGGCGGCGGCTGAGGCAGTGAGCTGGCTGGCGCAGCAGATTCTCCGGCAGTGCTGACGAGCTCGATGATCCATTTGAGCCACTCCTCATAGAAGTCATCGACTGGGTGGTAGCGCAGGATCTCCCGCTCCATGAGCAGTGCGGCCTGCGTGTTCGCCAGACCACGACGCACGTGGGAGGACGAAGCGTCCGGGGTCAAGTACGGACTAGCGATGCGCCCGTTGCGGTGCACGGAGGGGTGCAGTGATGAATCCTGCTGCTCATGGCTGGCAAGGCCCGTGGCGGCGTTTGCTGCTGGTGACGGGGGACGGCAAGGACAATCGTCGCCCGCCGGTGCTGTCTGAGCGACTCGGGCTATGACTGCGGCCCGACGCTCAGCATGAGCCCAACGCGTGTTAGCCATGGAAGTGTCGGAGTAGCGGTGGATCGATCGACGGACGAGAAGATCTGACACACCCCTACCTGGCGCACCAAATGTCGGATTTCGGGTTCCACAAACCCTTGAGAAGTTCGAACTCTAGGGTGCGTGTGGAGATCTCAACCGACCCAGCCTGCCAACTTGCAAACCTCACAGCCTAGCGCGATGAGCTCGAAGGGAAAGAGAGACACGACAGTTTACCCAGGTTCGGGCCACCTTGCGGTGTAAAACCCTACTCCTGCTTTTTGGCGGATTTGCCTCGAGGGGCTGAGGAAGAACTAGTACAGTGGTAAACAGCCTCAGGAGGTGTGTTCGTTAGCTCGGATGAGCTGGTGAGGTGGTGAAGGTGGAATGGATTCGATCCCCTCCTCCTTGGTGGTGGCTAGGTCCTATTAATAGTGGCCTTGGTCCTCCTCCCAAATGTAGGTGGGAAGGGATCCTGCAACGGCCAAATTTGAAGGGAGACAACAAGTACGTCCTATCCTGACTAAAGTGGTCTTTGCCTGCAAAAGTATCTGGTCACAACGCTGCGGTAGGCTCGACAATGACCTCCGTCCTGCCATCCTGGTGGTCTTGGTCTTGTTGCACCAGAATGGAAACCTTTGGTTGATTCCTCGGGGCTTCGTGCTTGGTGCTTGCCCCCTCTGCACCGAAGGGGAAACTGGTACTCTACGCCCATTGGCGCCCGCCTAGTGCCTGCCTGGCCTTGGTCATCATGGCTCACGTCAGCAGAGCCTCGCGAGGTGTACCTTGCATAGAAATGTTCGCTCCTCGGGAGCCAGCCTGAGGGGGGCGATCCCCTTGGAGGTCTTGGTGTCGTCCACCTCACGAGGCTTGGCCCCTCGCGAGGGTCTTGAGTTGTTGATGCCGAAGCTGGGTCGTACCAGGCCGTCGATGGAGCCATGCCGTGCACTGCAGGCAGGCAAGTCTGGGTATCCCCGTATCCAGAATGCCGATAGGACCTGTAGGCGAGCTTGAGAACCCAGACCGCGTCTTTCGTATCCCCGCCCATCGTGATGACGCTGATGCTACCTGGCATCTTGTAGACATTGTAGCCCGGATGGGTTGCTGCCATGAACTTGGCTAGAGCCAGATACCCTAGGATGGCGTTGTACAGGAGGCCGATGTGGGCGACGTCGAAGTCGATGAGCTCGGTGTGGTAGTTGTCGCATGTGCCGAAGGTGATGGGGAGGCGTATCTGCCCCAAGGGAGTGGCCGAGCCCTTTGACCACCCATAAAAAAGGCTGGGAAGGGAGGAGATGGTTGTACAACACTTGAAGCAGGTCGATGTTTTCCACCGAGAGGACGTTCAGGCCAGCGCCTCCATTGATGAGGGTCTTGGTCATCGCGGCATTGCTAATGGTGGGTGTGCACAACATGGGGAGGGCGCCCACCGCGGTCGTGGCCTTGGGGTGGTCTTTGGAATCGAAGGTGATCGCGGTTTCAGGCCCGACGCGGCCCTGCACAGCCCCGCGCTACGTCCGGACACCACCTTGCCGACAGAGAAACTGCTTGATGTGGCGACCAGAGGCAGGCGCCTGCGACCCGCCGATGATGCACGCGACCACATGGGGCACCGGAGCCGCGAAGCGTGCGATGAACTGGTCGCAAAATTCATCCCAAGAGGAGATCGAGGCGCGCAGGAGGCCATTGAGCCAGGACCAAGGGGCCTCCATGAGACCCAGGGGGAACTAGTTGGCCATGGCCTTGTCATCGTCATGCGCCGCCTCGATGGCCCACGCGTATGACTGGAGGAACTCTTCGGGGTCTGCAGCGCCACCATACGGTGGGGGCAGCACCAACCCAAACTTTGGAGGCCACTGCATCCGATGCAGGTCAGGGGTGAAAGCCGGACAGCCCGCAGTGCCCCCATACGCGTGGGCCGGCCACACCAGCAGGGCGGCACCCGCCATGGGAGTAGCAAGGCGAGGACGAGGCGCGGTCGGCGGAGGAGTGAAATTCGACATGCTCCTACCTGGCGTGCCAAATGTCGGATTCAGGGGTCCGTAGACCCAAGAAGGTTCGAACTCTGGGGCATGTGCGAATATCTCAATCTCTCAAGCCTCGAGCTCGCTGCCCTGCTGAGCCTAAATGTCGGATTCACGTGAGCGGGGAAGAAGATGGACACGGAAGTTTACCCAGGTTCGGGCCACCTTGCGGTGTAAAACCCTACTCCTGCTTTGTGGTGTATTGGCCTCACGAGGAGGTTTGAGGATGAACTAGTACAATGGATGAGCTACCTCGCGAGGGATTGGGGGTGAGAATGAGTCAACCAGGGACAGATCCCGTCTACGGTGGTGGCTAAACTATATTTATAGTGGCCTTGGTCCTCTTCCCTCAAAGCTTAGGCAGGAAGGGATTTCACAACGGCCAATGTGAAAGGGGACAAGTAGTACATCTAATCCTGGCGAAAGGTGGTCCTCGCCTACAAAGCATCTGGTCGTGATTCAGCTGTGGGCTCGGTGATGACATCTATCTTGCCGAGCTCGTGGTCTTGGTCTTGTTGCACCAGAATGGAAGCCGAGCTCGTAGTGATTTGATTTTGCTAAAAAACACAAACTTTAGCGCCCAGCAACAGAATTGATATGATCTGCTGGAACGTGATAAATTCTTGAATTTTTTACACAAGATTGATATACAAATTACCTACATTTTCCCAATTTTTCAGAATTTTTGGAGTTACAAAAGTTTCACTGAAGTCCAGATTACTATAGAATGTTCTGTTTTTGACAGATTATGATTTCATTATGTTGTTTGCTTATTTTGATGAATCTATGGGTAGTATCGGGGGGTATGAACCATTGAGAAGTTAGAATATAGAAGATATAGCACCAATATAAAATTGGAATGAGTTTACAACAATATCTGAAAGTGGTTATTTGCTTTGTTTCACTAACGGATCTCATGAGTTTTCTGTTGAGTTTTGTGTTGTGAAGTCTCCAAGTTTTGAGTAAAATTTTGATGGACTATGGAATAAGGAGTGGCAAGTGCCTAAGCTTGGGGATGCCCAAGGCACCCCAAGGAAATATTAAAGGACAACCAAGCATCTAAGCTTGGGGATGCCCCAGATGGCATCCCCTCTTTTGTCTTCAATCCATTAGTAAAATTACTTGAGGCTATATTTTTATTCACCACATGATATGTGTTTTGCTCAGAGCATCTTGTATTATATGAGTATTTGCTTTTTATTTTAGAACAATCATCCTTGTTGTACACACCATTTCAGAGGGACACACATTAATCGTGAATTTATTAGAATAATCTATTTGCTTCACTTGTATCTTTTGAGCTAGGTAGTTGCTCTAGTGCTTCACCTATATTATTTTGAGAGTCTTAAAAATAGTATGGGAATTTGCTTAGGTTATGAATTTGGTCCTAATATGATGGTTATTCAAGAGGGATATAGTAAAAACTTTCATATAGATCATTGAATATATGAGAAGTTTTATTCCTTGCAATTGTTTTGAGATATCAGGATGGTAATATTAGAGTCATGCTAGTCGGTAACTGTGGGATAATAGAAATACTTGTGTTAATGTTTATGATTCCTGAAGCAAGCACGAATGTTCTCTCGTTGTGTGATGAAGTTGGAGCATGAGTCATTATTGATTGTCTTCCTTATGAGTGCCGGTCAGGGACGAGCGGTGGTCTTTTCCTACCAATCTATCCCCTTAGGAGCATGTGTATTAGTACTTTATTTCGAGGGCTAATAAATTTTTGCAATAAGTATGTGAGTTCTTTAGGACTAATGTTGATTCCATGGATTATATGCACTATCACCCTTCCACATTTGCGAGCCACTCTAGTATGATGCAACTTTCGTCGGTGCATTAAACCACCTATACCTTTCCTCAAAACAGCCACCATACCTACCGATGTCGCTTGAAGCTAAATCGGTATTTCCCCAAAGAGGAAGGGATGATGCAGCATAGCTACAGTAGGTATTACCTTAGTTATGAAACCAAGGTATCAAACCAGTAGGAGAACCAAGCAACACTATGTAAACGACACCTGCACACAAAGAACAAATACTTGCAACCCGATGGTAAGAGGGGTTGTCAATCCCTCCACTCTAAAAAGATAGATAAATTTGTGGTAGATTGGATAAATATATCTCGATTAAAACACGAAATAAAATAAGTATAAAAAGTGCAGCAAGGTATTTTTGGGTTTTGGGGATAATACATCTGAAAATAAAAGCGAATAGAAAAAGATCTCAAAGAAAATATGATAAAGAATAGACCCCGGGGCCGTAGATTTAACTAGTGGCTTCTCTCGAGAAATAGCACATCGTGGGTAAACAAATTGTTGTTGGGAAATTGATAGAAGATCAAATAATTATAACGATATCCAAGGCAATGATCAATATATAGGCATCACGTCCAAGATTAGTAGACCAACTCCTGCCTACATCTACAACTATTACTCGACATATCGACCGCTATCTAGCATGCATCTAGTGTATTAAGAAAATGGAGAAACGGAGTTATGCAATAAGAACGATGACATGATGTAGACAAGACCTATTCATATAGGAATAGCCCCATCTTGTCATACTTAATAGCAATGATACATGCGTGTATTGCTGCCCCTTTTGTCACTGGGAAAGAACACCGCATGATCGAACCCATCACAAAGCAACTCTTCCCATGGCAAGAAAAATTGATCTAGTTGGCCTAACTAAACCAAAGATTCGAAGAAGAAATACGAAGAAAAATCATGCATATAAGAGATCAAACAAGACTCAAATAATATTCCTGGATATATATGTGGTCATAAACTCAAAGTTCATCGGATCCCAACAAACACACCGCAGAAAAGAGTTATAAGATACCATTGTATTGAGAATCAAAAGAGAGAGAGGAAGCCATCTAGCTACTGCCTACGGACCCGTAGGTCTCTGGTGGACTACTCACGCATCGGAGAGGCACCAATGAGGATGATGAACCCCTCTGTGATGGTGTTAGATATCTCGTGGTTCTAGAACTTGCGATGTTTGGATTTGTGTTTCGTCGACTCCCCT
Source organism: Triticum aestivum (assembly GCF_018294505.1). NCBI lineage: Eukaryota > Viridiplantae > Streptophyta > Magnoliopsida > Poales > Poaceae > Triticum > Triticum aestivum. The sequence continues at coordinate 342,404,178 of NC_057810.1, forward strand.
AGGGTTTCTGGAATATTTGGGAATTTATAGGGCGAAGAGGCAGTGCAGCGGGCCTCCGTGGGGGCACAGCCCCCCTGGGCATGCCCTGGTGGGTTGTGCTCCCCACGGGCCTCCCCTTTGGTACTTCTTTGGCTAACTTGGTGTCTTCTAGTCTAGAAAAAATCTCCCCAAGAATTGATATTCTGCAAAGCAGAAAACAAGCAAAAACAACAACTGGCACTGGGCACTATGTCAATTGGTTAGTCCCAAAAAATGATATAGAGTTGCTATAAAACATCCAAGAATGATAATATAACAACATGGAACAATCAAAAATTATAGATACATTGGAGACGTATCAACATCCCCAAGCTTAATTCCTGCTTGTCCTCGAGTAGGAAAATGATAAAAATAGAACTTTTGATGTGGAATGCGGCCTAACATGTTCATCACATATTCTTTTCTTTTGTAGCATGGACATTTGGACTTTTATATGGTTCAAAGCAATAGTCTAGTTTTGACAAGAAGATTTCAATACTCAAGCATATCAAGCAACCATGTCTTTCAAAATATCAACACTAAAGAAAGTTATCCCTAGCCTATCATGCTCAATCATTGATCCATTCATGAACGACACTCGCATATTAGTTACATCCAATGCTCAAGTATGGTCATAGTGCTCCCTAGTTGGTGCTTTATAAGAGAAGATGGAGACTCAAATAGAAAAATTGCATAAAGTAAATAGAAAGGATGTACGACAAGTAGGATGTAATTTGACTGCGTAACTATTGACTTTTGTGCTTGCATAGGGAATCACAAACCTTAGCACCAATATTCTTACTAAAGCATAATTACTCACCAACATGACTCATATATCACTATCATCTTATCTCAAAACTATTACAAGGAATCAAGTTATTTTGTCCAATGATCTTCATGAAAGTTTTTATTATACCCCTCTTGAATATCTATCACTCTGGGACTAAGTTCATATGTCGGAATTGCTTTTGATAAGCTCAAACAAATTGACATCTCTCAAAATAATTTAAGTGAAGCATGAGAGAATTTCTTCAAAAATTTACTAACTCTCAAATAAATCTAAGTGAAGCATGAGAGCATTTCTTCAAAAATATTAAAGCACACTGTGCTCAAAAAGATATAAGTGAAGCACTAGAGCAATTTCATAGCTCAAAAAATTGAAGTGAAGCATAAAGAGAAACTCTAACAAATCATAGCATAAATTTGGCTCTATCAAATAGGTGTGTCCAGCAAGGATAGATGACACAAACTAAAAAACAAAACAAGCAAAGACTCAAATAATACAAGACACTCCATGCAAAATTCATGATATGTGACGAATAAAAATATAGGTCCAAGTAAAATACCGATAGTTGTGAGAAGAAAGAGGGGATGCCTTCTGGGGCATCCCCAAGATTAGTTGCTTGGTTCTCATTGAATATTAACTTGGGGTGACATGGGGCATCCCCAAGTCTAGGCTCTTTTCACTCATTCGTTCATCCATCGTGATCTCACCCAAAACTTGAAAACTTCAATCACACAAAACTTAACAAAACCTTCGTGAGATCCGTTAGTATAAGAAAGCAAATCACTACCCTAAGTACTAATGCAAACCCATTCATATTTGATTATTGCATTGTATCTATTATATTCCAACTTTGGCTTATACCCCCTGATACAATCCATAGATTCATCAAAATAAGCACGCAATGCAAAGAAAAGAGAATCTATCAAAAACAGAACAGTCTGTAGTAATCTAAAAACTTTGTATACTTTTGTAACTCAAAAAATTATGAAGATTCAGGACGGTGTAGTCAATTTTTATTATCTTGTGTAATATATTCAGAATTTTTCATTGCTTCTATGATTTATGAAAATTATTTATTGGATGCCAAAGTTTTGTTTTCCAACAAGATCAAATCAACTATCACGAAACATAATCCCAAAGGCTTTACTTTGCACAAAAACTAACTAAAACATAAAAACACAATCATAACAGTAGCATAATTGTGCAAACTCTCAAAAACAGAAAGAAAAAGGCAAAAATAAATTTTATTCATTGGGTTCCCTACCAACAAGCGCTATCGTTTTATGCCCCTAGCTAGGCATAATGCTTAGATTCAAGTATTATCGTCTTTAGTTTTAGAACCATAGGATACCCTCATGATTGACTCATATGGTGGCTTAATTATTGTCATAGGGAACTGTTCCATACCCTTTCTTAGTGGAAACTGAAATTTAATATTCCCTTCTTTCATATCAATCACGGCACCTATAGTGTGTAAAAACGGTCTACCAAGTATGATAGGACAAGACAGATTGCAATCAATTCCTATTTGCAAGAATAAGAACATCAGTAATTTTTCCCAAAGGCTTTTTAATAGTGGAATCCGCCAAGTGCGAATTAAGAGAACATTCTTCAATATCGGTAAGACGAAGCACATCACATAAAGATTTCGGAACTATGGAAACACTAATCCAAATCACATAAAGCAAAACACTCATAATTTTTAATCTTGACTTTAATGGTAGGTTCGCATTCATCATGTAATTTTCTAGGAATTGAGATCTCTGATTCCAACTTTTCTTCTAAAGCCTTCATCATGGCATCTACGATATGTTTAGTTCATAGGCATAAGGTGAATTTATCATGGATTGCAACAAAGAAATATAATCAATCAAAGAGCAATTATCATAGTAAAAATCTTTGTAATCCAAAAGAGTGGGCACATCACTAGTTAAAGTTTTGAACTCTCCAAACCCACTTTTAGTAATTTCTTCATCAAGATTTTCACCCTCCAAATTATCGGGGTGCCTTCTAACTAAAGTTGACTCTTATTCAGTTGCTTTATCATCAATTTAATTTTACTAAACAAGGAATCAATAGAAGAAACACCAATCATTTTAAGATCTTCATCATTTTTATCCTCTAGATAAATTGGTTTAGCAGCCATTTGATTTACTAGTGTAGCTTGAGCATCAGATATTTTGCCTAGCAAATTTTCAGCATGAGCATACTTGGATTGAAGATTAAAAACTTCTCTACTAATATCATCAGGTTGTCCTGTTCTAGCATCTAACACCGTAGAATATTCTTTAAGTTCTTCGGTAGAATACTTACTGTGCTCAAATTGTGTAGTCATATATTCCTTAGTAAATTTTTCAATCTCAAGCAAAATATTGGGGTAAGGAATATCATAGTACTTTCTTTGAGACATCATAACTACACAAACAAGAACGCAAGCAAAAAAGATTGATCTGACGAGAAAATGGCCGACGAAAAAGAGGGCGAACAAAACGGAAAAATTTTCTGAAGTGGGGGAGCAAAAAACGAGAGGCAAATGGCAAATAATGTAAATTGCAAGGAGATGAGATTTGTTATTAGGAACCTGATATATGTTGATGATGTCTTCCCGGCAACGGCGCTAGAAATTCCTTTTCATGTCGCTTGAAGCTACGTCGGTATTTCCCCAAAGAGGAAGGGATGATGCAGCACAGCATAGTAGGTATTTCCCTTAGTTAAGATACCAAGGTATCAATCTAGTAGGAGAACAAAGCAACACTATGTAAACGGTACCTGCACACAAAGAAAAAATACTTGCAACCCGACGCGGAAAAGGGGTTGTCAATCCCTCCACGGTAAAAGGATGACTGAATTTGTGGTAGATTGGATAAATAGATATCAATAAAATGCAAAATAAAATAAGCAATAAAAAAGTGCAGCAAGGTATATTTGGGTTTTTGGGATAATAGATCTGAAAATTAAAGCGAACAAAAATAGATCTCAAAGCAAATATGATAAAGAATAGACCCGGGGGCCGTAGATTTCACTAGTGGCTTCTCTCGAGAAATAGCACACGGTGGGTAAACAAATTACTGTTGGGCAATTGATAGAAGATCGAATAATTATGATGATGTCCAAGGCAATGATCAATATATAGGCATCACGTCCAAGATTAGTAGACCGACTCATGCCTCCATCTACTACTATTACTCCACACATCGACCACTATCCAGCATGCATATAGTGTATTAAGTTGATGGAGAAATGGAGTAATGCAATAAGAATGATGACATGATGTAGAAGAGATCTATTCATGTAGGAATAGCCCCCATCTTATTATCCTTAATAGCAACAATACATGTGTGTCTTGCTGCCCCTTCTGTCACTGGGAAACAATACAGCACGATCGAACCCATCACAAAGCACCTCTTTCCATGGCAAGAAAAATCGATCTAGTTGGCCTAACTAAACCAAATATTCGAAGAAGAAATACGAGGCTATAAAAAATCATGCATATAAGAGATCAAAGAAGACACAAATAATATCCATGGATATAGATCTGATCATAAACTCAAAGTTCATCAAATCCCAACAAACACACCGCAAAAAAGAGTTACAAGAGACCATTGTATTGAGAATCAAGAGAGAGAGAGAGAGAGGAAGCCATCTAGCTATTGCCTATGGACCCGTAGGTCTATGGTGGACTACTGACGCATCAGAGAGCCACCAATGAGGATGATGAATCCCTTCGTGATGGTGTTAGATATCTCATGGTTCTCGAACTTGCGACGGCTGGAATTGTGTGTCGTCGACTGCCCTAGGGTTTTTGGAATATTTGGGAATTTATAGGGCGAAGAGGTGGTGTAGGGGGGCTCCGTGGGGGGCACAACCCCCCTGGTCGCGCCCTGGTGAGTTGTGCTCCCCACGGGCCTCCCCTGTGGTACTTATTTGGCCCATTGGGTGTCTTCTGATCCAGAAAAAATCTCCAAAAAGTTTCACTACGTTTGGACTCCATTTGGTATCGATATTCTGTGAAGTAAAAAAAACAAGCAAAAAATAGCAACTGTCACTGGGCACTATGTCAATAGGTTAGTCCCAAAAATTGATATAAAGTTGTTACAAAATGATGGTAAAATATCCAAGAATGATAAAATAACAACATGGAACAATCAAAAATTATAGATAGGTTGGAGACGTATCACCTACCTATTATGGCATTTCCATAGCCATTCTGAGATATATTTCCATGCAACTTCCACTGTTCCGTTTATTATGACACATGCCATCATTGTCGTATTGCTTTGCATGATCATATGGTTGACATAGTATTTGTAGCTTGGCCACCATTCATATTTTTTATACATGTCATGCTAGATCAATGCACATCCCGGTACAGCGCCAGAGGCATTCATATAGAGTTGTATCCTTGTTCAAGTATCGAGTTGTAATTCTTGAGTTGTCAGTAAATAGAAGTGTGATGATCATTGTTATTAGAGCATTGTCCCATTCAAGGAAAGGATGATGGAGACTATGATTCCCTCACAAGTTGGGATGAGACTCCGGACATAAAATAAAAATAGGCCAAAGAGCCCCAAAATTATGAGAGAAAAGGAGAGGAGGGACAATGTTACTATCCTTTTTCCACACTTGTGCTTCAAAATAGCACCACGCTCTTCATGGTAGAGAGTCTCCTATGATGTCACTTTCATATATTACTAGTGGGAATTTTCCATTATAGAACTTGGGTTGTATATTCCAATGATGGGCTTCCCCAAAATTGCCCTAGGTCTTCGTAAGCAAGCAAGTTGGATGCACACCCACTTAGTTTTCTTTTTAGCTTTCATACACTTATAACTCTAGTGTGTCTGTTGCATGGCAATCCCTACTCACTTGCAGTGATATCAATTAATGGGCATATCCATAGCCTATAAATTTGCCTAGTTGGTGTGATAATTTCTTTCTCCTTTTTGTCTACAGCCATCTTCTATTCCACCCATAGTGCCATATCCATGGCTCGCGCTCATGTATTGCATGAAAGTTAGAAAGCTTTAGAATGTCAAAAGTATGTGATACGTCTCCATTGTATCTACTTTTCCAAACTCTTTTGTACTTGTTTTCGACTCTAATTTGCATGATTTGAATGGAACTAACCCGGACTCGCGCTGTTTTCAGCAGAACTGCCTCGGTGTTATTTTTTGCAGAAATAAAAGTTCTCGGAATGACCTGAAAATTTACGAAGAATATTTTTGGAATAAATAAAAAATATTGCCGAAAGAATCAACTAGAGGGGACCCACCACGTGTCCACAAGGGTGGAGGGTGTGCCCTCGTGCCTTGTGGGTCCCCTGGACCTCCTCCGACCCTAACCCCAACTCTATATATTCACGTTCGGGGAGAAAAAATAGAGATAAGGATTCATCGCATTTTACGATATGGAGCCACCTCCGCCTCCTGTTCTTCGTCGGGAGGCCACATCTGGAGTCCGTTCGGGGCTCCGGAGAGGGGGGGCCCATCGCCATCATTATCATCATCAACCTTCCTCCATCACCAATTTCATGATGCTCACCACCGTGCATGAGTAATTGCATCGTAGGCTTGTTGGACGGTGATGGGTTGGATGAGATTTATCATGTAATCCAGTTAGTTTAGTTAGGGTTTGATCCCTAGTATCCACTATATTCTGAGATTGATGTTGCTATGACTTTGCTCTGCTTAATGCTTGTCACTAGGGCCCGAGTGCCATGAATTCAGATCTGAATCCTTTATGTTTCCATGAATAAATTTGTGTTCTTGATCCAATCTTGCAAGATGTAGACACCTATTACGAGTTATGATCCGCATACCCCAAGGTGACAATAATTGGGCAAAGCTCCATTTTCGATCTCCTGCTCATCTTGCTGCCAATTTTCATCTCCTTGTGCAAAGCTCCATTTGCAAAACTGTCTTGGCGGATTGTTCTTCAGTATGTGACTTTTCCAACGGCCCAATTAGTTTTTGTTCTAGTGCTTTAGAGTATATTGCAATTTTTTGCTGCTGAAGTGACTCTGTTCTTGAGCTTGCATGTCAAATTTATATGGTCCCAAGTAGTCTTGATGCATGATATAGCCTCTAGACACTTGTAGGAGTAGTTGCTATCAATCTTGAGTTTTGTTCACTTTTATTTTGAGTCACTAAAAATTTCAAAAAAATCAGAGGAAGAAAATGTTTAGGAAGATATATCAAGGTGGTTCCTCAAGGAAGCAAGCTCCAAGGCTCGCGATACGTGAGCCAGACATTGAACCACCAAGAGAAGCTCCAGTACGGCCTTGTGAATGGTCGTTGGACGAATTCATGGTTCATGCTAGGTTCAAGGAGGAATTTAATGCGTAAATACAAAACACTGACCTAGGAGACTTCGTGTCAGATAACTGTCGGCAGTACTATCACCTCACTGATTCATTCGTGCGAAGATTTGAGTTTACATCCCAGCGCAATACTCATACTGTTTTATTTGATCTCTATGATAAATCATATACCATGGACCTTGAAGATTTTAATGATGCGTGCAAAATCCCACAATGAGGCATTCTTAGTGAGCCTCGCAAAACTGAATACAATGATTTCCTTGCTAGCATCATTGTGTGAGAAACTAGAAATATCACACAAGCTACCATAGGGAGCATTCACTTTCCTACCATACATTGTTTTGCTCTCTTTATAGGTAGATGCATTAATCGTAAACATGATCATAGCCACCTTTGTGCGTCGATCTTAGTGTCCTCAAGTGTGCGGTAACGGGTGATAAATGATATAATTTGGGGGCTATTATTGTGAGGAGGTTACACTTTAATGCTAAAGATGGAGATCTCTTTGGTGGGATTTATGCCACCCTTTAAGCTAATTATCTTGGGGTACCCATAAGGGGGAATGAGATTGAGTTACCACCTGATTTTCTTGATTATAATGCCATGGTATGCTACCAGTTTCTTGAGAGGAACAATCAGTCCCTCCTGTACCGACTAATCTTTGACAGACAGGGCGTTGTCCATATTACCCTTCTTGCTCCTGCCTTCTTTAACTTTCAGGTCAAATGGAGATATTTTATAACTAGAGAGGAGGCAAACGAATATGAGAGAAAGGTGGAGGGCGCTTGCCTCCATGATGCAGCCCTTCAGGCAGTAGCTGCCACATCCCAGTACAACCCCGACTATAACTTTGGATATCCGCTGGGCCAGCCGTAGCCATAGACCAACTTAGGCCAAAAGCCTAAGCTTGGGGGAGTACGTATTTCTCATCGACATTACATTCATGTTCACACACTCATTCCAGTTGTCGGTGTTCATACTTTTTCATTGTATTATCCATGTTAGTTTATTTCTTTTCTCGCTTTCTTCTTGTGTGTTTGAAAAACTTTGAGTAATCCAAAAAAGATAGTTGTAGCTTCTTTTTAGTTTTCCTTCCTTATTTAGTAGTAGTATTAAAGAAAACCCAAAAAGATTTCTCGTTCTTATTTTGATTGTTGTGAGATTTCCCGTGTAAATAGTTTTTCTCATTCTTGTTTTGGTTTCTTTAGAAAAACAAAAACTCCAAAAACATTTCAGTGTGTTTCTCTGAAATTCTTTTCTTTCCCTTGGGTCGAGAGGAGAAGACCATGATGAAAATGTTGAGTGGCTCTCATATGCATTATTGTTGATCTAACAAAGAGCCCATATTACCTTGTCTTCTCATTTGAATAAACGTTTGCAGATACCAGCTTGGTCCAATGCATGTGCACACTTATTATTATTCACACCATCTAGTCATGCAAGTGAAAGGCAATAATGATGACATTTGATGAAATGATTGAGATGAGGAAAAGCTGAAATGAACTCGACCTATTTTGTTTTTGTAAATATGATTAGTTCATCATTCTTGATTTAGCCCATTATGAATGAAACATGTTTATAATGACAATTAGAGATTATAGTTATGCATGCCATGCTTAATTATCTAGGAGTTTATAATGGTTTACTTTGCGTGCCAACATGCTTTTAAAATGGTTGTGATGTAGTATGATAAGATGGTATCCTCCTTTGAATGAGGTAAGTGGCTTGACTTGGCACATGTTCACGCATGTAGTTGAAATAAAATCAACATAGCCTCCGCGCTATTTATGTTCATGGTGATTTATATCCTACTCATGCTTGCATTCAATGTTTGTTAATCTCAATGCATATTTATGACCATTGTCGCTCTCTAGTTGGTCGCTCCTCAATATTTTGCTAGCCTTCACTGTACTAAGCGGGAATACTGCTTGTGCATCCACTTCCATAAACCCAAAGTTATTCCATATGAGTCCACCATACCTACCTATATGTGGTATTTACCTGCTGTTCCAAGTAAATTTGCATGTGCCAAACTCTAAACCTTAGAATAATAATCTGTTTTGTATGCCCAAATCGCTCATGTAGCGACTGGGGGCTGTCAGCATCTTCCATGCTAGGTGGGTTGTTCTCACTATGAGTGTTGATTCACTTGTCATTCATGAGAAAGTTCTTAGTATTCGGAATGCGCAGTTCCATGCTTGAAATCAAATCAAAATATAATTTCAAACAAAACTCCACCACGACTGTTGTTGGTATGAATGATACCTGTTGTTTCGGATCAGCCATGGAGTGTGATTGTTGGTGGAGGGGGAGTAAAAACTTTACCATTTTGTTTGGGAACCTCCTATAATGTATCTAGTATGGATGATACCGAGATCTCGTGGTTGTTACGTTCACAATGAAAGCATACCGCTCAAAATTATATTCATCTGTGTTTTAAAACTCGAGCTCTGGCACCTCTCCAAATCCCTTCCTCCCTCTGCGAAGGGCCTATCTATTTACTTTTATTGTTGAGTGATCATCCTTTTATAAAAAGCACTAGTTAGAGAGCACCACTTTCATTTGTATGCTTTGCTATTAATTGATATTCAGTATGACTATGACTGGATCTCTTTTACCATGAATTACAATGTCTAGTCAGTCCTTGATCTTCAGGGGTGCTCTGCATTTATGTTTTGCGGTGTCAGAAAGGGCTAGCGAGATACCATTTTGTTATATCATATCATGATTGTTTTCAAAAAGTGCTATGATCCGAGATTTATTATTATTGCTCGCTAGTTGATTATGCCATTGATATGAGTAAATGTGAGACCTAAATTTTATTGTGAATATGGTTAGTTTATAGTATTTTCTGAAAACCCGAATGCTGGCTATACATATTTGCAACAACAAGATCAAATAGAGTTTGTAAAAGTTTTTCTTTATCACTTTCAGTTCGTCAACTGAATTGCTTGAGGACAAGCAATGGGTTCAGCTTGGGGGAGTTGATACGTCTCCATCATATCTAATTTTCCAAACTCTTTTGCCCTTGTTTTGGAATCTAATTTTCATGATTCGAATGGAACTAACCCGGACTGACGTTGTTTTCAGCAGAATTACCTTGGTGTTATTTTTGTGCAGAAATAAAAGTTCTCGGAATGACCGGAAAATTTACGGAGAATATTTTTGGAATAAATAAAATATATTGGTGAGAATCAACCAGAGGGGGCCCACCACGTGTCCACAAGGGTGGCGGGTCCCCCCCTAGGGCACGCCCCCTACCTTGTGGGTCCCCGAGACCTCCTCCGACCCTAACTCCAACTCTATGTATTCATGTTTGTGGAGAAAAAAAATCAAAGAGAAGGATTCATCGCGTTTTATAATACGGAGCCACCGCCGCCTCCTGTTCTTCATCGGGAGGGCTGATCCGAAGTCCATTCGGGGCTCCGGAGAGGGGGATCCGTCACCATCATCATCATCAACCTTCCTCCATCACCAATTTCATGATGCTCGCTACCGTGTGTGAGTAATTCCATCGTAGGCTTGCTGGACGGTGATGGGTTGGATGAGATTTATCATGTAATCAAGTTAGTTTTGTTACGGTTTGATCCCTAGTATACACTATGTTTTGAGATTAATGTTGCTATGACTTTGCTATGCTTAAAGCTTGTCACTAGGGCCCGAGTGCCATGAATTCAGATCTGAACCATTTATGTTTCCATTAATAAATTTGTGTTCTTGATCCTATCTTGCAAGTCTATAGTCACCTATTATGTGTTATGATCTGACAACCCCGAAGTGACAATAATCGGGATACTTCTCGGTGATGACCATAGTTTGAGGAGTTCATGTATTCACTATGTGCTAATGCTTTGTTCCAGTTTTCTATTAAAAGGAGGCCTTAATATCCCTTAGTTACCATTAGGACCCCGCTGCCACGGGAGGGTAGGACAAAAGATGTCATGCAAGTTCTTTTCCATAAGCACGTATGACTATAATCGGTATACATGCCTACATTATATTGACGAATTGGAGCTAGTTCTATGTCACCCTTGGTTATAACTATTGCATGATCAATGCCATCCGACATAATTATCCATCATTGATCCATTGCCTACGAGCTTTTTATATATTGATCCTTGCTAAGTTACTTTTCCGTTGCCACAGTTACAATTGTTACAAAACTACTACTGTTAGTTTTGCCACTGTTACCGTTACTTCCATACTACTTTGCTACTAAACACTTTGCTGCAGATATTAAGTCTTTCAGGTGTGGTTGAATTGACAACTCAGCTGCTAATACTTGAGAATATTCTTTGCCTTACCTTGTGTCGAATCAATAAATTTGGGTTGAATACTCTACCCTCGAAAACTGTTGCGACCCCCTATACTAGTGGGTTAACAAGACCTTTTTCTGGCGCCATTGCCGGGGTGCATAGCTCTATTCTCTAAGTCACTTGGGATTTATAAATGTTGATTACTATAAAGAATTTGAAAGATATCCAAATCAAGATCTATCCCTCTACTATGAGGGGAGATAAGGAACTTCCATCTAGCTCTGCACTTGATTCACCTTCTGTTTTGAGTAAGCTTGTGACACCTGCACCTACTATTGATTCTGATATGTCGCATGTTATTGATGATGCTATGTCGGCATTCTGGGAACGGGGGTCCCCAGACTTGCCTGCCTGCGGCCCACGGTGTGGCTCCACCAGTGGCCCAGTACGGCCCGTCTTCGTCAAACAACTCTCAAGACCCTCGCGAGGGGCCAAGCCACGCGAGGCGGATGACACAAGGCCTCCTCAGGAGCGGCCTCACCAGGCAGGCTCGCGATGAGGCGGAGAGATCAAGGCAAGGGGTACCTCATGAGGTTCCCTACGACCAAGGCCAGGCGGGGCGCTAGCGCACAGTGTCCTCATTTCCCCTTTCATGCTAAGGGGGCAAGCGCAGGCGCGGAATATCGAGGCATCATGCAAAGGTTTCCATATCGGTGCAACAAGACCAAAACTAGCAAGACGGCAGGACAGAGGTCATCTGGAGCCCAAGACAGCGTCATCACCAGCGCTTTTGACAGGCGAAGACCACCTTTAGTCAGGATAGCTTGTACTAGCTGTCCCCTTTCAAAATTGGCCGTTATTGGATCCCTTCCCACTCAATATTTCGGGAGAGGACTAGGGCCTCTATAAATAGGACTAGCCACCACAGTAGAAGGGGATCGATCGATTCCTCCCCGAGAAACCCACCAAGCAAAAGAACACCTCTCCTCAGCAAGCTGTTCTTCCCTTGTATTGTTCATCATCAGCCCAAGAGGCAATCCACCACCACCACACAGGAGTAGGGTATTACACCACAACGGTGGCCCGAACCTGTATAAATCTTGTGCCTCTTGTGTTGTGAGTTCATCAAGCTAAGCTTAGAGATCGCGGCGAGGCTGAGAGCGAGGATCGGTAGGGGGAAATCTTCGTGTGCACCCCACTGTTCGAACCTCAAGGGTTTTGCGGGAACCCTAAATCCAACATTTGGCGTGCCAGGTAGGGGTGCGCCGGAGCTTTCCTTCAGCCAGTTTCCTAGCCGTCACTCCGTGAGTCCAATGTCTGGCGACCTAATGAGCAGCACCGGCCGCTGGGCAGCCTTGCCAGCCCGGGCCACGCCGCCTGCCCAAGAAGACCTCAAACCCATGCCCCAGGCAGCCCGTGCACCGCAGAGCACTGCAGGGTGAAGGCGGCACGATCACACACCACCCGCCCTTACTCCGTTGCAGGTGCGGACAGCCGCAAGGGCCTCAAGCCACACTGCAGCCACGACGCCTCACATCTGACGGGAACAAGCAAACATGAGAGCTGCGCTCACTGTGGCTCAGGAGCTGCTGCGATGCAGGTTGATGGAGAGCGGTCGGGATGCGTTGCTGGAGCATGCTGCCAAGCTCCTGGATGCCGCGGCCTCGAGGGCACCGCATTTCTGCTTCCAGCTTGCACCCCGGGCCTCGGCCGAATCACACGGTGGACCTCTCCACTCCGGCGTGCCCCCAAGAACGCCCCAAGGCTTCATCGACACAAGCTCAACCATTGGCACCGGACGCCAGGTCGCACCCGCACCACCTTCGGTGAATGGGGGTGCGCGCGTTGCCGCCTATGGCCCGGGTGGGCTGCTGCCCTACCATCCTTAAGACGACGCGCTAGGCCGGGCAACATTGAGTGTGGGGCACTACAGCGAAGTGTTCAAGGCGGCAGCTTCGGAGGCTTACGTGCCCCGCATGGTGGATCGGGAGTACGCGCTGGAAGACGACCCTAGCTCGTTCCTCGAGCCAGGCTGGGAGGAAGAAACACCAGAGGCCGAGCCCTTCCAGGAGCCCCAAGGGAGCCTCACCAACCGCGTCGGCAGCAGTAGTTACGGGGTACCACTAATTCCTCAGGAGCAAGCTTATGCTAACCATGGGTGGCAGGAGGTTCAGGTCATAGCAGCAGACGGCGGCCCCAGCTCGGCAGCCTCCCTTCCACCAGGAAGAGCGCACTAGGGGCTGCAGGAGAGGGGCCGGGAGAAAGGCCCCTCCCCACGGCGCCCAGAGTAAGGCATTTCCCGGAGGTAGGCCCTCTGCCGGGGAGGTGCTGCAAACCCTACCCCTGGCAGAGGACCCGTGGTCGCCGAGGGTGCCGCTGGCGTCCCCTTTGCCCCTTGGTGTCGTCCTGGTTTCCGGTCACCGCCAATGGTGGTCGAGGGTGGCGCAAGGCAGGGCCCTCGTCTGGTGATATGAAGCAAGGCCCAGTGCCTGTGAAGAAGGTCCAGTGCCTGTGAAGCTCGCGCCCATGACACTGTCATGTAATAATGAGTGGGGCTGTACACACCCCGGAGCCTCAGGAGCGCTGCCCTTGGGACCTCGGGGGCTCCCTCCCACACCCAGTGGCAGCACTTAGCTCCGCACTGGTGAGAAGACATGAAGACTAGACTAGGCGCCCGACGCAGCCATTTGCTTTTTTGACTCCCTTTCTGTAGTCGTCCTTCCCTGCTTTGGATTTAAGTTGGAGTTGAGTTTTCATTTGTATGCGCGGGGAGGGTGGCTTTTCTCGTTTGTGTTATTTCTTGCGTTCTGGTTCCTGCCTTAATTTGGAGTTCGCACCGGCTGCCTCTCCCTCGCGAGCCCCTTGCGGGCGGGGCTGGGCGAAGTGCACGTACGCTGCACGCATGTCTTAGTACGGCCGGCACTTGCTCTCACGACGCCCTCTCGATCGGGTCAGCAGGTCCCTCAGGGGATCCTCGGAAGCTCACGACCTCACGAGCTGGTTCAGGACCTGTCCTGGCTAAAGGTGAACTACAACAACAAGCTCGCCACGGAGCCCGTAGGCTCATAGAAGCATATATTCAGCTTGGCCCTAAAAGCATAAAAACGGCAATCTTTTTACATGAGGGGCATCCCCTACCAAAATGATCTTACAACCTTTGGGGCCGCGCCCGAGCTTCTGTATGCAGGATAAACAGAAGAGAAACACGGGATCAGTAAGACATATCGCTCACCACGTCCCCCGGGTCGCCTCCAGACGCATCGCTGGCGCCGCTGTCGCTGTCACTGGCATCGCCATCACCATCACTAGCTCTGCCGTCGCCATCATCGACCACGTCGCCTTCGTCCGCCGCAACTACCACCCCTTCGTCGTCGGAAGCAAAGGCCTTAACAAGCGCATCCAGGTTATCCTCCACCCACCGCGCAAGGTTTCCCCGGATGGCCTCGAGCACTGGGGCGATGGCAGCGTCCAACTCAAAGCCAGGATAGGTGTTCTGAAGGTGGCTGAAGACACGGGAAAACCCGGGCCCGAGTAGGCTGTGGCTCCTCTCCTCAACAAGCTGGTAAGCTCTCTCGGAGCGGTTCTCCAGGCGCGTCACCATGTCAAAAAAGAAGTGGAGATGACTGGCATAGTCGGTCGCGTGGGGATGTGGGGCGTTCTCATTACAGATGTTGCCTCGGGCCGCGTTGGCCCTATTCCTGAGGTTCTGGAGCATGGGGCCATGCATGTGCTCCAACGTCCGCCGTTAAAGCAATTCCTCCCTGTTCTGCTGCTTGATGGACTCGGTGTCGGCAATCCGCTCCTGAAGAGGAAGCAGCTCGGCGCGGGCGGAGGCCAGCTCAGCCTGCGCCAAGACCAGGGCGACTGCGGTGGCCTCCGCGCGCCGTTCCACTTCGGTTAGCCTGGACCTGAGGGCGGCAGTCCTGCCCGCAACCTCGGCTTCGACAAGCTTTAGCTTCAGGTCACACCCGCCCGCAAGATCCACGCGAGCCTCGGCCACGCGGCGGTCGACCTCTTCCAGGACCCGGGCCTCGCGCATGCCAATGGCGTCCTCCTCTTCGGCAACTTGGCGCTCCCTCGTCTCCGACCACTCAAGCGCAAGACTGCGCTCGGCGGCCTCCAGCGTCAATGCTTCCTCGCGCCTCAGGACCTCCTCCTCCTCGATAGGCGTCCCCCTCAGCGATGCAAGGGCGGCCTGGCACAACTCCACGTGCTTCTCTAAGGAAGCACTCCAGGCTTGGAGCTCCCACGCGCGCTTCTCTGCAATCTCGCGACGATGATCTACTTCCTAGGCCTCCTACAAAGCTCGGGAGCAGGCCTCACGCGAGGTCGCAAGGGGCACCTCAGCCTTCGTGATATCAAGCTCGCGCTGGTGGCGCGCGAGGTTGATGGCCACCTTTAGTTTATGATGCTCCTCGATCAGCCGTAGGCACTCGGCTTCAAGGCGCGCGTCTACGTCTGCAAGCTCTCCACCAAGCTTGCCCATCGCGTCCATCGCCTTTTGGAAGAACTCGTGGCGGACGACGCTACGTTCACTCGCAAACTTGAGCGCGCGGCTGATATCGTCCCCCGCCATGGGCACCGTCGGCGGGATCCAAAACGGTTCGCTGATACGTCTCCAATGTATCTACTTTTCCAAACACTTATGCCCTTGTTTTGGACTCTAACTTGCATGATTTGAATGAAACTAACTCGGACTGACGCTGTTTTCAGCAGAACTACCATGATGTTGTTTTATGTGTAGAAAAGAAAAGTTCTCGGAATGTCCTGGAA
The DNA here is from genome assembly GCF_018294505.1 of Triticum aestivum. Taxonomy (NCBI): domain Eukaryota; kingdom Viridiplantae; phylum Streptophyta; class Magnoliopsida; order Poales; family Poaceae; genus Triticum; species Triticum aestivum. The sequence goes on from NC_057810.1 coordinate 342,420,331, forward strand.
ATCCACGGAGGAAGTCTTTGGAATTAATAAGAATTTCTAGGCAAAAGAAATACACCAGGGGGCCCACACCCTGTCCACGAGATAGGGGGGTGCGCCCCCCTATCTCGTGGGCCCCCCGGACCTCCACCGACCTCAACTCCAACTCCATATATTCACGTTCGCGGAGAAAAAGTCAGAGAGAAAGTTTCATCGCGTTTTACGACATGGAGCCGCTGCCAAGCCCTAATCTCTCTCGGGAGGGCTGGTTTGGAGTCCGTTCGGGGCTCCGGAGAGGGGATTCATCACCGTCGTCATCATCAACCATCCTCCATCACCAATTTCATGATGCTCACCGCCGTGCGTGAGTAATTCCATCGTAGGCTTGCTGGACGGTGATGGGTTGGATGAGATTTACCATGTAATCAAGTTAGTTTTGTTAGGGTTTGATCCCTAGTATCCACTATGTTCTGAGATTGATGTTGCTATGACTTTGCTATGCTTAATGCTTGTCACTAGGGCCCGATTGCCATGATTTCATATCTGAACCTATTATGTTTTCATGAATATATGTGTGTTCTTGATCCTATCTTGCAAGTCTATAGTCACCTATTATGTGTTATGATCCGACAACCCCGAAGTGACAATAATCGGGATACTTCTTGGTGATGACCGTAGTTTGAGGAGTTCATATATTCACTATGTGCTAATGATTTGTTCCGGTTCTCTATTAAAAGGAGGCCTTAATATCCCTTAGTTTCCGCTAGGAGCCCCCCGGCCACGGGAGGGTAGGAGAAAAGATGTCATGCAAGTTCTTTTCCATAAGCACGTATGACTATTTACGGAATACATGCCTACATTACATTGATGAACTGGAGCTAGTTCTATGTCACCCTTCGCATCCGGCATAATTATCCATCACTGATGCATTGCCTACGAGTTTTTCATATATTGTTCTGCGCTTATTTACTTTTCCGTTGCTACTGTTACAACTACTAGAAAAACCCAAAAATAATTATCTTTACTTTTGCTACCGTTACCTTTATTATCATACCAATTTTGCTACTAAATACTTTGCTGCAGATACTAAGTTATCCAGGTGTGGTTGAATTGACAACTCAAATGCTAATACTCAAGAATATTCGTTGGCTCCCCTTGTGTCAAATCAATAAATTTGGGTTGAATACTTTACCCTCGAAAGCTGTTGCGATCCCCTACACTTGTGGGTTATCAAGACTAATTTCTGGCGCTGTTGCCAGGGGGCATAGCTCTATTCTCTAAGTCACTTGGGATTTATATCTATTGATTACTATGAAGAACTTGAAAGATGACAGAACCAAGATTTTACCCTCAACTACGAGGGGAGGTAAGGAACTGCCATCTAGCTTTGTACTAGATTCTGCTTCTGTTATTAGTAAACTTGCGACACCTAAACCTGCTACTGCTATGAATTCTGATATGTCGCATGTTATTGATGATGCCACTTCTGCTATGCATGATGAAACTACTTCTGTGCTTGATACTACTTTGCCATTAGGTGAATTTCTTGATGAACAACTTGCTAGAGTTAGGGGGAATGAAATTATTGATGATACTATTATTGATGATAGTGATGATGAAGGTTCTCCCAATGATTATGTATTACCTGTTGTTCCTGAGGGTTATGTTATGAATGAAGAAGCTGCTAGGGAAATCTTTTCTTGCAATGATAGATATGATCTTAAGAAATTATTAGCTAAATGGAAGCAACAGTCTCTTAATGCTAGAATGAAACCTGACCCTGCTTTTGCTACTTCACCTATCTGTGTGACTGATAAGGATTATGAATTCTCTGTTGATCCTAAATTTATTACTTTAGTTGAATCTGATCCTTTTTATGGCCTTGAATCTAAAAATGTTGTGGCACATCTTACCAAGTTGAATGATATAGCCACCCTATTTACTAATGATGAGAAGTCTCGCTATTTTTATATCCTTAAGATATTTCCGTTCTAATTAAAGGTGTCGGGGAAACTGATCCACGAACACCTATGGGGCCGGCGGACCGAGCCCCTTTCGGTTCGGCGGGGGGCGGAGGTCGTACGAAGAGCGGATCGAGGCGAAGCACACGAGCAGTTTACCCAACTTCGGAGCTCTCCGGAGAGATAACACTCCTACTGCTGTTTGTCTGATTGTATTGTGTTCTTGCTCGGGAGTGCTGAGTGCTATAGTGCACTCGAGCTGCTAACGAGACCGAGCGTGAGTGTTTTCTGGCTTTGAACTAAGCCGAACCCCCTCTACGTTGCGCATGGGCCTCCTTTTATATGCTCAAGGGGTCACCGACAGGTGGCAACGTAAGCAGGGGTAGAAATGTAAAAAGAGAGGTGGTTGGTACAGCTACCTGTACAGTGTATCCTACCTAACCCTGACGGCAGGGGACAAAGGCATTAAATGCCCGTCTGTGTCCCCAAACAGTGTAAAAAGGGACCGTCGGGGGCACCACCGCTTGCCACGATGGCAATCTTGTCAGCATCGCATGCCACTGCACACCGCTGGCTGCACAGCCTCCCGCCACGTGCTCCTGGAAAGGCCCCAGGGCAACACATTGGTGGATGCGCTGGAGCGTGGGCACAGCGTGGCCGCTTGCCGCGGCAAGCGCCTTGCCGCGGTCGTTGTCTTGTCGCGTCCGGAAGCTTGTCGCTCACCGGGCCTTGCAGGGACGCGTGGCGCGTCGTGGCAAGTTCCTTGAGATGCCTCGGTCGGCCTTCCCGGCAAGCTCCTCTTGCCGGGGCCTTGTCTCCTTGGCTTGAATACTTTGTTCTTGAATGGATCCAGAAGAACCTCGGAGGACCTTGGCGGTCACCCGGCAAGCCTTGCCGCAGGGCGTTGCAACTGCCCGTGCACAAGTTCGGGATACTAGGGTACCCCTACTCTAGTACACCGACAGGAGCCGCCGGGCCTGGGCCACACACGGTGCCGAGCGCTGTTGGGCCAGGCCCAAAACAGGGCACGGGCACACGCGGCCTGGGTTACGCCGTATCTTACTCCGTAACCACCGCGCCCTCCCCTAACGGCACGCGTCGAATGTGGCGTCGTGGGAGAGATCGTGGGTGGTTTCTTTATTCAGAAGGGCGAAACGTCCGCCCCCTCCCTCTTTATAAGCAGGGAAAACAGGGGTAGTTCGCCCATCTCGCCGGTTGTTGCTCCAACTCCAAAAAATCTCCGCCGCTCCCCCCTTCTTCTCGAAGCAGAAAGAGAGCAGCGCTCCGCCCCCCATTGCCACCAGCATCACCAACGCCGCCGATCTCCCCCACCACCTCCGCCATGGCTCCAAAAGCCGACAAGGGGAAGGGCGTGAAGTAGGCCGAAGCGCAGCGGCTCACGACGCTGCAGAAGGAGCGGGCCCTCTTCCCCCCTCAGCTCGGCGCGAAGGAGTTGAGGGAGTACTACTGCCTCTTCTGGTCGACGGAGACGCGAGCGCATCCGCGCACGAGGGTACTCCCTGCTGCCGCTTCGGAACTGGCTCCAAGCGGGTACCCCTTCTTCGCGCTGTTCTTCTACTGTGGGCTCTGCCCGCCTTTTTCTGAATTCTTTTGTGATATCATGAACACCTACGGGTTCCGCCTCCTTGACTTCACCCCCAACGCCGTTCTGACCATGGCAGTTTTCGCACATCTGTGCGAAAACTTTGTCGGAGTCCACCCAAACGTAGCTCTTTTCTGCCACTTCCTCATGCCTCGGGTTGAGAGAGGAGAGCCTCTTGCCGGCGGGATCGCTTGGGTCTCGAGAGTCGGCAAGAAGGAAGCATATCTGGAGGGTGAGCTCCGCAGCAAGTGGGAGGAGTGGAGAGCAGAGTGGTGCTGGATCGTCGAGGAGAACCCGCAGCCATTTACTGCCCTGCGACAAGCCCCAATAGCGCGCGGCAATGATTGGAGCAACATGGCCCCGGAAGACGGCAGGCTGAAAATTGCCATCACCCGGATCCTTCGCCTCAGGCTTGCCGGGCTCACCGTAGGCGCTGTCGGCGCAGATTTTCTTCGCTGCTGCATCGCCCCCCTGCAGGAGAGGGGGAGACCCGCCTGGGAGTTCAAGAACTCGGCGGATATCATGAGGCTGCGCCCGGGCCTCAACTTCAACTTCACTGTCCTGGAGCTGTTCAAACGCGATCCTCAACATCCATTCACGTTGCCGAGGAGTGTAGTTACATTATGCAACAATTCTTCGCTCGACCGGATCCGCGCAATGATGCCGTTGTGCGATTCGCACGGAATCGCCCCAACTTGGCAAGAACCTGCGGATGACGTCGTGCGGGCGTTCTTCAACGACTTGGTAGAAATGCCGGTCCGCGCTGATGAGCAGAAGAGCCTCACCCGAGACACCATGATGATGAGATGCAGCACATCGCCACCAGGCTGGAAGAGGTGGCGGCAGCAGTTGCCGCGGGCGAGTTCAGGTTCACCATGGAGGAGGCAGAGGCAGCAGAGGCGGCAAGCCTTGCCGAGCGCGAGGAGTTTGCCGGCGAGGAAGAGCTTGCCGGGCCTGAAGACGAGCCGAGCAAGCCCGGCGAGGGAGATCTTGTCGGGCCCGAACCTTCAGACAGCTTGCCGCAAGTGGAGCCCCCAACTGCACCAAGAAGGCGTCTCCGCAAGGCCGGGGACATAGCGGGGCTGCAAACGAGCCAACAGCCGCCGAGCCGTGCGACACGCTTTACCGCGGCAAGCACTGTTGCCGCGGGAGCGCCTCACGCTGCTGCGGGAACTGGAGCCGGATCTTCCCAGTCCACCGCTACCGCCCCTGCCAAGCGGGCAAGGGAACCTACTCCTCCGCCTCGCCGCACCGGAGGGGAGCCGTACTTCGATCTCTCTGCGCTCAGCTCCGACGAGGAAGAAGAAGAGTAAGATCCTTCGCTGTTCTTGTAATTCTTCAATCTTGCTGCTTTGTCTTGTATCTGACTTGCTTCACTCTGAACCCATTCCTTTTCAGGATGCTGGCCCAGAGAGCGGCGAAGAGAGCCAAAGCCCCGGTGATTGTCATCGAACATGATCCCACCGTGTCAGCAGGGGGTGTGTCTGAGACCACCTTGACGGACCCGGCAACTACTCCCCAAAGCAGCCCCCAGCGTAAGTTTATAGTTTACTTCCTGCTATCAGGTGCACATGGGTGCTCTTTTCTCTACTGATATCTTGACTATTGATTTGTGTAGGAGCAGAACAGCCTCACCAGGAGTGCCCGGAAGCTGCTCCCGAAGTGCCATCTGCTTCGACTACGCCGCCAAGGGAGGAGTCCCCGGCAAGGGAGCGCTCTCCGACAAGGGAGAACTCTCCGGCAAGGGACAGTTCTCCGGCAAGGGACGGCACCAGTGATCCTCCGGCGGTTGAGACTGCGACCGCGGATCCTAGCACAGGTAATTTTCTTGCCTGAAAACTTCCCTTGGGATCTTCTTCTTCTAATTTTCTTCTTGCATATTTGCTTGACTTCTCTCCCCTTTCCGTTCGTCAGATCCACCTTCCATGGAGCCGATGGAGACCGGGGACGCCGGCGAGGGCGGCGCGCATGGCAGTGCGGACGATGCCGTCGCCACCGAAGGAGAGGCCGACGCTGATGAGCCCGTCGGCGAAGAGGCCGCCGAAGCCGCCGCCGAAGCCGCCGCCGCAGAAGCTGGCGAGGGATCCGGCGATCGCACTGACGGCCCCGAGGCCGCAGGAGCGCCTGGCGCTACACCGACCGCTGATCCCCCCGCCGCTGCTGCAGAGCCAGGCTCCAAAGAGCCACAGCCCGGTGCCTACCTGAAGGCCGGCGAGATGGGCGTCAAGCTTCCCTGGGCGTCAAGCTCCAGGGCGCCGGTCGAGGGAGAAATCCTGGACGGAGAGGTGCTTGCCTCCGCCGGGCTGACGCTGGTTGACGCACCAAGCAGCAGCGACGAGCCTGAAGAGGAGCGGCTGCTGCGGAAGCTGACGTCGCTATACCGTGCCCAACAAGCCAAGCTGGCCTCCCGAGAAGCGCTTGTCACGAAGGCGGGAGTTGACATTGAGAAGCGCACGGAGGAGCTCCGGGGCCTCAGGCAGGAAGCTCTCCGGTCCTTGGCGGAGGAGCGGGAGCAACTTCTCGAGGAGCGGAAAGCCTTCCTCCTCGAGAAGGCTGAGGCTGAAGAGAAGCAACGACTTGTCACCGAAAACCTATATGCGCAGGAAGGAGAGTTGGCGTAGCGCAAGGTCAACCTTGACAGCCATGAAGAGGAGCTTGCTGCACGCGAGCAAGCAATTGGTGGGGCTCTCAAGGAAGCAAGGGATGTTGCCGCAGCTGCTGAGGCCGCCAAGAAGGAGCTGGAGACGAAGGTGGCGCAGCTGGAGGCAGATCTCAAGGCGAGTGGCGAGGAGCTTGCCGCGCTCAAGCGTGAGCGCGAGAAGGATGCTGCCGCTCATGGTGAACTGCAGGGTCTTCTCGCTGAGAGGGGCAAGGAGCTCAGCGCTGCCAAAGATTCCAATGCTGATCTCGAGTTGAAGCTGGCCACTTTGACTCAGACGCTGGACGGCGCCAGGGAGCGGGAGGTGGCCTTGTCGGAGAAGATCAAGGCCGACGAGACGCTGCTGGCGAATGCTGCTGCCGCCCACGACGCCTTCAGGGAGACTGTGGAGCACTGGACTGAGGGTCTTGTGGATCTTGCCGCCGCCATCGACGGGGAGCTGGCGCAGCTGGGGATGGAGGAGCTCGGGTACTCTTCCGACGAGCACCTCAAACCCAGCGCCAAGCTCAGCTTGTTCTTCAAAGGCGTGGCGATGGCCCTCCAGCGACTCCGGGAGAAGATCCCAAAGCAGCTGGCTGACGAGTCGTGCAAGATCTGCGCAGGAGCTCTCCAGAAGGTGCTGATAAAGGTGGCCTTCCGCAACCCAGGCCTCAACTTCACCAACGTCCTCAAGTCCTTGCCGCCGGATGCTGATCTGGAAGCGCTCAAGGCCCTTGTCGCACCCATTGTGGACAAGGTGAGCGGAATCAAGAGGGTTGAGGGCGATCGCGTAGATTAGGCCGCCCGTTTTCTCTTTCTCCTTGTCGCTGCTAGTCATGTCATGAGAACAATCTGTTAGAGCTGTGACAAGCTATCTTGTAATATAACTCTATTTTTGGTATCAATTGCTACGTTATTTCCTTTACTTGATTCCTTCCTTTGTATGTTTTTGCCCTACGCTTTTAGGGAACTTGTCGGCGCAGGCACCTGGGCCGTGAGCGCTGAGTGCGGAACGTCAGCAGCCTGCTGGCGGTGCTGCTACCGACAAGAAACCTTGCCGCAACTAGTCGCAGCTCACTTAAGTTGTTGAGCGGACTCGAAACAAAGTAAGGGCGCAACTAGCTACGAGTTGGTTCCTCCGCGCACAGGTTTTCCATACAAAGCACGGTCGTTCGAGGAAGATAACTGAAAAAATTTAAAAACTAATTGCTCAAACTTTGGCAACTTAGCTTTTCTGTCGTTTGCTTTCTGGTAAGGCGAAACTTCCTTGAACGATGCCTGGTCCACACCATTATCTTCTCCTTCCCCCCCGGCAAACTTGTGGGCGAGGGAACCTTCCTTTCCTTTGAAAAGGAGAAAGAAGAGAAAATAAAGATATGGAGCCTTACGGCTCGTTATTGCTTACCGGGGGTAGGTGCTGCACAAAGTGTCAGATAATGCATGCAAATATAAAGTAGAAAGCATGAAATTGACAAGATGTGCGGAGCACATGAGCTTTACTTATGCACGGGATCTGCGCCCGGCTTTGTACAAAGGATTACATGCAACATCGGCAAGACTTGTACAAAAGGTGGTTGCCGAAACAGGTTCCGGCAACTGCGCCCTACGGGTAAAACTTACGAAGATGCTCAATGTTCCAGGAGTTGCTCTCCGGAGAGCACCTCAAGTACGTAGTCCATATGCACTTTCCCAAGGAGCAAGCAACAAACAATACTGCAGAGTATGAAGGTTTGCTTGCCGGTCTCAGGATCGCAGCAGACCTTGGGATCAAGAAGCTCATTGTCAAGGGGGACTCACAGCTTGTCGTCCGCCAAGTGAACAAGAATTATCAGAGTCCGTTGATGGAAGCCTACGTTGATGAAGTGAGAAAGCTAGAAGAGCACTTTGACGGCCTACAAATGGAGCATGTTCCGAGAGCTCAGAACGACATTGCTGATGGCCTGTCGAAGTGCGCCGCACTCAAGTTACTTGTGGAACCAGGGATCTTTGTGCTCAAGCTGACTCAACCATCTGTGACACCATCAACTGGACAGAGCAAGAAGAGTAAGTTGATTTCTGGTGACTATTTTCCGGCAGAGCTCCCCGAAGCCGCCGCCAAAAAGGTCATCAAAATCAACACCAAGAGTGCTAAGGAGCAGTCTGCTCCGGCAAGCCTTAGGGTTTGTTCCGTCGAAGCAGACGCTCCCGACAAGTTTTGATCCGGCAAGCTTGTCGTGGAACACCAAGCTCCGGCTGAGCCGCAGGTTCTCGCCGTAGAAGCGGATGTTCCCGCAGCAGTAGATGTGCCTTTAGTCCTTGTTGTCGAGCCGCAAGCTACAGCATGGGCACAGCAGATTGTCCGTTTCCTTTGGACAGGAGAACTTCCCGAAGAGCAAGAAGAAGCGGAAAAAGTAGCCCGGCAGTCAAGTATGTACCAGTTTGTCGACAGCACACTGTACAGAAGAAGACTCAACGGCGTGAAATTGAAGTGCATTCATCGGGAAGATGGACAAAAGCTGTTGGCAGAGATACATGGAGGCATATGTGGTCACCACATTGGCGCAAGAGTGCTTGCCGGCAAAGCGTTCCGGCAAGGTTTCTTTTGGCCGACAGCCCTCCAGGATGCAACTGCACAAGTAACCAAGTGTGAAGCGTGCCAGTTCCACTCCAAACAGATACACCAGCCAGCTCAAGCTCTCCAAACGATCCCTTTATCCTGGCCATTTTCGGTCTGGGGGCTCGACATCCTCGGCCCCTTTCCCCGAGCTGTCGGGGGCTTTGAGTACTTGTACGTTGCAATCGACAAGTTCACAAAGTGGCCGGAAGTGGAACCAGTGAGGAAGGTGACAGCACAGTCAGCAGTCAAGTTCTTCAGGTCGATTGTTTGCCGTTTTGGGATCCCTAACAGGATCATCACCGACAACGGCACACAATTCACGAGCCGCACCTTCATGCAGTACGTCCAAGATCTTGGCGCCAAGGTCTGCTTCGCTTTTGTTGCTCATCCGAGAAGCAACGATCAAGCGGAGAGGGCAAATGTTGAAGTGTTGCGCGGGCTCAAGACCAGGACTTTCGACAGGCTGCGCAAGTGCGGAAGAAATTGGACTGAGGAGCTGCCGGTGGTTCTTTGGTCGATCAGAACGACGCCAAATCGAGCCACTGGTCAGACGCCTTTCGCTCTAGTCTATGGAGCAGAGGCAGTTCTCCCCACGGAACTCGTATACGGGTCACCTCGAGTGCTCGCTTATGATGAGCTTGAGCAAGAGCATCTGCGGCAAGATGACGCACTGCTCCTTGAGGAAGACCGTCTTCAGGCTGCTGTACGAGCTGCTCGATACCAGCAAGCTTTGCGCCGCTACCATAACCGCAAAGTTAATGCCAGAAGTTTCGAGGAAGGCGACCTTGTTCTTCGGCGCATTCAGTCCGCCAAGAATTCCAACAAGTTGACGCCGAAGTGAGAAGGCCCATACCGGGTGAAACGAGTGGCCAAAGATGTCGGGGAAACTGATCCACGAACACCTATGGGGACGGCGGACCGAGCCCTTTTGGTTCGGCGGGGGGCGGAGGTCGCACGAAGAGCAGATCGAGGTGAAGCACACGAGCAGTTTACCCAGCTTCGGAGCTCTCCGGAGAGATAACACTCCTACTGCTGCTTGTCTGATTGTATTGTGTTCTTGCTCGGGAGCGCTGAGTGCTACAGTGCACTCGAGCTCCTAACGAAACCGAGCGTGAGTGTTTTCTGGCTTCGAACTGAGCCGAACCCCCTCTACGTTGCACATGGGCCTCCTTTTATACGCTCAAGGGGTCACCGACAGGTGGCAACGTAAACAAGGGTACAAATCTAAAAAGAGAGGTGGTTGGTACAGCTACCTGTATAGTGTATCCTACCTAACCCTGACGGCAGGGGACAAAGGCATTAAATGCCCGTCTGTGTCGCCCAAACAGTGTAAAAAGGGACCATCAGGGGCGCCACCGCTTGCCACAATGGCAATCTTGTCAGCATCGCATGCCACTGCGCACTGCTGGCTGCACATCCTCCCGCCACGTGCTCCTGGAAAGGCCCCATGGCGACATGTTGGTGGATGCGCTGGAGCGTGGGCACAGAGTGGCCGCTTGCCACGGCAAGTGCCTTGCCGCGGTCGTTGTCTTGTCGCGTCCGGAAGCTTGTCGCTCACCCGGCCTTGCCGGGACGCGTGGCGCATCGCGGCAAGTTCCTTGAGATGCTTCGGTCGGCCTTCCTGCCAAGCTCCTCTTGCCGGGGCCTTGTCTCCTTGGCATGAATACTTTGTTCTTGAATGGCTCCAGAAGAACCTCAGAGGACCTTGGCGGTCACCCGGCAAGCCTTGCCGCGGGGCGCTGCAACTGCCCGTGCACAAGTTCGGGATACTAGGGTACCCCTACTCTAGTACACCGACAAAAGGGTGATGCTAAGACTTGGTATAATTCTCTTGCTCCAGGTTGTGTGCGTAGTCCCCAGGATATGATTTATTACTTCTCTACTAAATATTTTCCTGCTCATAAGAAACAAGCTGCCTTGCGGGAAATATATAATTCTGTGCAAATCAAAGAAGAGAGTCTCCCACAAGCTTGGGGGAGGCTTCTCCGATTACTTAATGCTTTGCCTGATCATCCTCTCAAGAAAAATGAAATACTTGATATCTTTTATAATGGACTAACCGATGCTTCCAAGGACTACTTGGATAGTTGTGCTAGTTGTGTTTTCAGGGAAAGAACAATCGACGAAGCTGAAATACTATTGAATAATATGTTGACTAATGAAAATAATTGGACTCTTCCTGAGCCAATTCCTGAGGCGATTCCTGAACCAATTGAGCCAACTCCTGAGCCTATTCCTAAACCCACTCCGAAGAATAGAGGTGTTTTATTTCTCAGTCCTGAAGATATGCAAGAGGCAAAGAAATCAATGAAAGAAAAAGGTATTAAAGCTGAATATGTTAAGAATTTACCTCCTATTGAAGAAATACATGGTCTTAATACACTGCGTGTTGAAGAATCATATTGTCTTGATAACCCGACACAGGTAGTAAAGGTAAAGTCTCCCTATAGATATGATAAAGTTGAAATCCCCTCTACTAAATTTCATAGCCCATGCTTAGATGAATTTGATGACTTTATGGCTAGACAAGAAAGTTTTAATGCTTATGTTGGTAGAGAGTTAAAGAATAATGCTTTCGAGATAGGACGCGTGAGCGATAATATTGCTAGAGTTAAAGATGAACTCAAACTCGGTAGCAAATATGCTTCTATGGAGGTAATGAGCATACGGTACACTTTCCAAGGAAACAATCTCAAGTTCATAGCACAATTCTATTGGAAAAGTTCCAACTATTATTATTGGAGGTTTTGAATTTCCTCTCCCTACTGTCAAGAAAAAGTATGATATTCTTACTGTTGGGGATTTTCATATCCCCGTTGAGGTAACTTAGTGTTATTCGAAATTTCTCCGGTTCCGTGTTATTCGGAATGAGTTTGTTAACAAGACTTGATCAACCTTGTTAGTGGATTCATTTTGATGATCATGAGATGGATGAAACTAGAAGGCACAACCTTCTATACCCTCTTTTTACTTTCTGTTATTTAGAATAAATAAAGCAAAAATAGTATTATCTGTCTGTTTTCTGAATTATCGGTGCATTAAAATATATCCCGATAATAAAAGTGCTCCAAATGCCCTGCAAATTTAGTATGATTTTTTCTGGAATATTTGAGGATTTTAGGCACTGAAAACACTGCAGGAGGGGCAAGCACCAGGCTACGAGAGTGGAGGGTGCCCCCCTATAGGGCGCGCCCCCTGTCTCATGGGCCCCTGGTGGCCACCCTCCACTTATGCCAGCACCCACACATTTCATCTTCTACCCAAAAAAATCCCCATCCAGCTCAAGCATGAGTTCTAGCTCATTTTGCTACGATTTTCGATCTCCTTGCTCAAAGCTCCATTCACAAAACTGCTTTGGGAGATTGTTGCTTGGTATGTGACTCCTCCATTGGTCCAATTAGTCTTTGTTCTAGTGCTTTATTCATTGCAAATTTTTGCTGCATAGGTGACCATGTTCTTGAGCTTGCATGTTACATTTTTGAGCTCCCAAGAAATTCCAATGCATGATATAGGCTCTAGGCACTTGTAGGAGTAGTTGCTACCAATCTTGTCTAGTTTTATTCACTTTTATTTTGAAGTTACTAAAATTTCAGAAATTTTTAGAAAATGTTAAGGAAATTGTTGAGGGGCTCTTCTAGACAAGGCTCTCGGGAAAAACAAGCCAAAGAGAAGGAAAAAGCCAAGTATAATCTTCCTCGCTTAGCGGAAGTACGGTCGTGTGCATGGCCGTGTGAGGATTTCTTGAAAGAAGCTGGAATTCATGAAGATTTTTATTCTTTGATCAAGACTACAGGCCTCACCGGTTTCATCAACGACCGGATCGATCAGTATCTCTTACTCACCAATACTTTCGTGCAAAACTTTTATTATTATCCTAAGAAGTCACCGCCTGCAGTATCATTTCATTTATATGATGAATTCAAAGAAATGTCTTTACGTAATTTTTGCGCGGTATGTAGGATACCTTATGAGGGAGAATTAGAGGAACCCCATTGTGAAGATGTGGATGGCTTTGTTAAAACTATTGCTGTAGAGGAGCCAAAGAAGGGTTCCGAGGAAAAAGTCTCTAGCATACACTTTCCTGTTTTATGCTACTTTGCCATATTTGCTAGTAGATGCTTGATTGGTCGTGGAAATAGTGAAACTTGAGCATTCCTGATATTATCATTCTTCAACATGCCTTGCTTGGAGACAATACTTTTAGTATGGGCGCCGTCGTTGCTAAACGGCTAGCCCTGAATCGTATAAAAGGCCCCATATTTGTAGGTATCTATGTTGCACGTCTTGCTAAACATTTTCAGATACCCATTAGGCACCATGAGAAGGAGGAGCTAAAATTGCCTCCTCACATTTTAGATTACAAGAGCATGGTAGCACACAAGTTTATTGTTGACAACGAAGATAGGATGCTCTTGTATAAACTTAGATTTAATAAGAAACACTTTGAGTTTATTATTTTGCCTGTGCCTCTGTTGTTTGATTTGCTTGCAGAAAATTTTCTTGTCACACCGGAAGCGGTGAACAATCATCGAGCCCAAGCTTTTACTCCAGAACCGGAACCTGAGCCGGAACCTGAACTTGACCCTTATCGTGCCTCATCTGTTCAGTGGGATCCGGAGATGACCAGCCAGTGGTATCCTGATTACACCTCCAAGTACACCGGGGAGAGTAGCGGCGATCCTTGGTACTAGACCAACTTAGGCCAAAAGCCTAAGCTTGGGGGAGTACGTATGTCTCACCGACTTTACATTCATGTTCACACACTAGTCGTCGGTGCTCATACTCTTTCAGTGTATTATCCATGCTAGTTTAAATTTCATTTTCGAGCTTTCTTCTTATGTGTTTGATAAACTTTAATAAAAACCAAAAAAATTAGTTAGTTTAATTTCCATGCTTGTAGTAGAAATTAAAATGAAAACCCAAAAAGATTTCTTTTTCTTCTTCTTACTTGTTGGGAGCTTTCCAGTCTAAATAGTTTTATTTTCTTTTCTTTTCTTTGGGGTTCGAGAAGACCATATCGAAAATGTTTAGTGGCTCTCATATGCATGATTGTTTATTTAACTTAGAGCCAATATTACGTTGTCTTCTCTTTTGAGTTGAATGCTTGCGGATTCCATCTTAGTCCAATGCACGTGTACTCTTATTATTATACACATCGTTCGGTCGTGCAAGTGAAAGGCAATAATGATGATATATGATGGACTTATTGAGATAAGAAAAGCTGGTATGAACTCGACCTCTCTTGTTTTTGTAAATATGATGAGTTCATCGTTTCTGATTCAGCTTATTATGAAGGAAACATATTTGCAATGACATTTAGAGATTATAGTTGCTTGTGCCATGCTTGATGAGCTATGAGTTATAATGGTTTACCTTGTGTGCCAACATGCTATTAGAATGATTCTGATGTGGTATGATGGGATGGTATCCTCCTTTGAATGAATTAAGTGACTCGACTTGGCACATGTTCACGCATGTAGTTGAATCAAATCAACATAGCCTTCATGATATTTATGTTCATGGTGGATTATATCCTACTCATGCTTGTATTCGGTGTAAAGTAATTTTAATGCATGTTTATGACTGTTGTCGCTCTCTCAGTTGGTTGCTTCCCAGTGTTTTGCTAGCCTTTACCTGTACTAAGCGGGAATATTGCTTGCGCATCCAACTCCTTAAACCCCAAAGTTGTTCCATATGAGTCCACTAGACCTTCCTATATGCGGTATTTACCTGCCGTTCCAAGTAAATTTGTATGTGCCCAACTCCAAACCTTCAAATGAAATTCTGTTTTGTATGCTCAAGCAGCTCATGTTACAACTAGGGCTGCCTATATCTTCCATGCTAGGTGGGTTATTATCAAGAGGAGTGGACTCCGCTCCTCATTCACGAGAAAGGGCCGGTAACCGGGATGCCTAGTCCCATGATCCAAAAAGATCAAAGCAAATCAAAATAATCAAACAAAACTCCCCCAGGGCTGTTGTTAGTTGGAGCCACTCGTTGTTTCGAGCAAGCCATGGATTGATGCTTGTTGGTGGTTGGGGGAGTATAAACCTTTACCATTTTGTTTGGGAACTGCCTATAATGCATGTAGTATCGAAGATACAGCCATCTCAGAGTTGTTGCTTGACAGTGAAAGTATGCCGCTCAAAATGTTATTCAATCTCTATTTTAAAATCAAGCTCTGGCACCTCTAAAAATCCCTGCTTCCCTCTGCGAAGGGCCTATCTATTTACTTTTATGTTGAGTCATCACCCTTCTTATTAAAAAGCACCCGCTGGAGAGCACACTGTCATTTGTATTCATTATTATTGGTTTATATTGGGTATGACTTGACTGGATCTCTTTTACCATGAATTACAATGTTTAGTCAGTCCTTGATCTTTAAAGGTGCTCTGCATTTATGTTTTGCGGTCTCAGAAAGGGTTAGCGCGATACAATTTTGTCATATCATGTTATGATTGTTTTGAGAAAGTGTTGTCCTCCGAGTTTCATTATTATGGCTCGCTAGCTGATTATGCTATTGATGAGTAATTATGAGACCTAAGTGTTATTGTGAGTATGGTTAGTTCATAATATTTGCTGAAACTTGAATGTTGGCTTTTCATGTTTACAACAACAAGAGCAAACAGAGTTTGTAGAAGTTTTTCTTTATCACTTTCAGTTTAGCAACTGAGTTGCTTGAGGACAAGCAAATGTTTAAGCTTGGTGGAGTTGATACGTCTCCAACGTATCTACTTTTCCAAACACTTTTGCCCTTGTTTTGGACTCTAACTTGCATGATTTGAATGAAACTAACCCGGATTGACGCTGTTTTTAGCAGAACTGCCATAATGTTGTTTTATGTGTAGAAAAGAAAAGTTCTCGGAATGTCCTGGAAATCCACGGAGGCACTTTTTGGAATTAATAAGAATTTCTGGGCGAAAGAAATACACCAAGGGGGCCACACCCTGTCCACGAGACAGCCCCCCCCCCCACTATAGGGCGCGCCCCCCAATCTCGTGGGCCCCCTGGACCTCCATCGACCTCAACTGCAACTCCATATATGCATGTTCGGGGAGAAAAAAATCAGAGAGAAAGTTTCATCGCGTTTTGACGACACGGAGCCGCAGCCAAGCCCTAATCTCTCTCGGGAGGGCTGATCTGGAGTCCGCTCGGGGCTCCGGAGAGGGGGATTCATTGCCGTCGTCATCATCAACCATCCTCAATCACCAATTTCATGATGCTCACCGCCGTGCGTGAGTAATTCCATCGTAGGCTTGCTGGACGGTGATGGGTTGGATGAGATTTACCATGTAATCAAGTTAGTTTTGTTAGGGTTTGATCCCTAGTATCCACTATGTTCTGTGATTGATGTTGCTATGACTTTGCTATGCTTAATGCTTGTCACTAGGGCCCGAGTGCCATGATTTCAGATCTGAACCTATTATGTTTTCATGAATATATGTGTGTTCTTGATCCTATCTTGCAAGTCTATAGTCACCTATTATGTGTTTTGATCCGACAACCCCGAAGTGACAATAATTGAGATACTTCTCGTTGATGACCGTAGTTTGAGGAGTTCATGTATTCACTATGTGCTAATGCTTTGTTCATGTTCTCTATTAAAAGGAGGCCTTAATATCCCTTAGTTTCCGCTAGGACCCCGCTGCCACGGGAGGGTAGGACAAAAGATGTCATGCAAGTTCTTTTCCATAAGCACGTATGACTATTTACGGAATAAATGCCTACATTACATTGATGAACTGGAGCTAGTTCTGTGTCACCCTATGTTATAGCTATTACATGAGGAATCGCATCCGGCATAATTATCCATCACTGATCCATTGCCTACAAGCTTTTCACATATCGTTCTTCGCTTATTTACTTTTCCGTTGCTACTGTTACAACTACTACAGAAACCCCAAAACAATTATCTTTACTATTGCTACCGTTACCTTTATTATCATACTACTTTTGCTACTAAATACTTTGCTGCAGATACTAAGTTATACAGGTGTGGTTGAATTGACAACTCAACTGCTAATACTCAAGAATATTCTTTGGCTCCCCTTGTGTTGAATCAATAAATTTGGGATATTTACCCTCGAAAGCTGTTGCGATCCCCTAACTTGTGGGTTATCATTCGCCCCCTCTCGGCAGGGGGCTGGGGGCTGGCGCCCCCACGGTCGCTGGCCAGGCCCTGCAAGGGACCCGGACCGGCGCAGGCTCGCCACTTGAAGAGGAGCCCAGGATTGATGCCAACCAGCTGCCGTCCACGACCAAAGGAGGAGCCCTGGGTAGGCTGGCCGCGCTCCAGGCAAGGTTGCGAAGGAAAGGCGGCAAGGGCGCGGGCTCAAGGCACCTTGCAGGCAGGCTTGCATCTTCGGCTGACCCCACGCCAGGGGCAGCGTGCAGGCTTGGGATGCTTCTTGGGGGACTTCGCGGGCTTGGCAGGAGGGGTCCTGAAGAGCCACAGTCAAGAGGGGAAGCAGCGATTGGGGAATTACAAGGATAAGGCCTTGTACAATGGAAGGTGCTTAGAGAGATGCTTAGAAAAATAAACCGGATTTTCCTGAAGCACCGGTGCCTATTTCTACAGGAGAGACGCTTAATTAAGCGTCTATCCTGTACAAATAAGCACCGGTGCTTAAGAAAAGCATGGTTTATTTCTCTAAGCACCTCCCCTAAGCACCTCCCATTGTACAAGGCCTAAGGTACTTACTCATCTATGGCAATGTACTTTCTATGTTTCAACGGCCGGATGGTGCCACCACTGCAGCTCGAAGACTCCTTCCTCTTGCAGAGCGCGGCGAAGTCCACGCGGAACCGGCATAGGCATTGGTCATGGGAACTAGTGCGGGGCGAGGCTGGAGAGGCACCCAGGCGGTCGACCTCAGGAGCGCCAAACTGGGAAGAGCAATCAGGCTCCGCCTCATGCTGGCTTGCCGAGGTCTCAGGAGCTCCGGCCTCAGGAGCCGCAAACTGCATCTCCCCCTCAACGACAGCCTCAGGGCAGGCCTCACGGGTCCTGGAGGATGGCGCCTCAGGAATCTCAAGCGGCATCGGCACCTCGACACCCACACCTCCGGCCTCAAGCAATGATTCCCTCCCTGCGTCCACTCTTGGGAAAGCTCGGTGCTGGCGGCAAGGAGGGGAGCCACGACGTCAGTATTCTCGCGAGGCCCCACAAGGCCAGCCGGGCGCAACCCCCATTCGTCGAAGGAAGGCACCTGCCCCGCGAACTCAACACTGTTCGAGCAGAGATACAAGATACAACCCCCTTGCGGCATATCGCCTGGCGAGGGGTTGCCAGTCAAGACTTCAAGCACCGTCCTTCGTGCTTCGAGCGAGAGCTTCGACTCCTGAAGCCTGATGCGATCCTGGTCACTAGCCAGGGCCCCAGCCAGAGTCACGCTAAGGTCTCTCAACCTCTTCGAGCGAGGAACTCCTTCACCACCTGGGGCGCAGTCACGCTAAGGTCTCTCAACCTCTTCAACCAGAGCCATACGAAGGAAAGGCGAGAGCTCGCCAGCCTCTCGTGGCCCCAGCCAGAGTTGGGGATGGCGAGCGATGACGTAGGTGAGACCAGGGGCTGAGCACTCCGACATCCACGTACACCCACCGCATCCGGAACCCGCTTATGGATGGCGGGAGATCAAAATCAATCCCCGAGGCGGCCGTCTCTGCCATAGCCTGCAAGCTCAGGCACCCCGAGCACTCCGAGGGGTCGGTCAGATGCAGCGAGAAGAAATGGTGCAAGAGGGCAATGGAAGGAGCAATGCCCACCATGGCCTTGCAAACAAAGGCAAAGACGACAAGAAGGGCAACAGATTGGGGATAAAGATGCAACATGTGAATATGGTAATGGGAATCACTCCGTTGAAGAAGGCGGAGAAAGGGGGAACCAGGCTAGCCCACCGGGCGTCGATGAAAAACCTAACCTCAGTGGCTGTCTTGTCAATGGAGGCTCAGGACACAGGCCAAGCCACCGTCCCTCCCCACTCGTTGAAGCTGGAAGCGAGCGCGGGGCAGACCTTGCCCATGGCCTCCCGGTTGAGCACCCGCTATCGGCCGACGACGGACTCGATTGTCGGGGGCGGATTGGCTGAGGACAGAGGCTTCTTCCCTTTCTGTGTGCTAGTCAGTGCTATGGTAATGGAGGGGATAGAGCTCGAGTCAGATTGGAAGCAGAGGCAGGGGCTCGAGGAAGAAGGAAGGATAGGGAACACGCCACCTGTGAGGAGGAAATAACTGTGTAGGGTGTTGTGGCCACCTAGCCAGGCGGATATTTGGGCAACATGGGGAAGCGGAGACGCCCACGTCCACTCAGTCGCCATGCGTCGACCAAGGCCGGAGGCTATTGGGGCCCGCGACACTCCGCACTTGTCCTTTGGCTTCGCTGTGAAGCCAAGTCCGAGCGCGCCATGGGCCCGGGGGCTACTGTCGGCGTTCTGGGAACGGGGGTCCCCAGACTTGCTTGCCTGGGGCCTACGGCGTGACTCCACCAGTGGCCCAGTATGACCCGTCTTCGTCAACCAACGCTCAAGACCCTCGCGAGGGGCCAAGCCACGCGAGGCAGACGACACAAGGCCTCCTCAAGAGCAGCCTCACCAGGCAGGCTCACGAGGAGGCGGAGAGATCAAGGCAAGGGGTACCTCGTGAGGTTCTCGTGACGCAAGCCGTGATGACCAAGGCCAGGTGGGCGCCAGCGCGCGAAGTGTCCTTGTTTCCCCTTTGGTTCTAAGGGGGCAAGCGCAGGCGTGGAGTACCGAGGCATCAGGCAAAGGTTTCCATATCAGTGCAACAAGACCAAGACCAGCAAGACAGCAGGACGGAGGTCATCGTGGAGCCCAAGACGGTGTCATCACAAGCGCCTTTGACAGGCGAAGACCACCTTTAGTCAGGATACCTTGTACTAGCTGTCCCCTTTCAAAATTGGCCGTTGTTGGATCCCTTCCCGCTCAATATTTGGGGAGAGGACCAGGGCCTCTATAAATAGGACTAGCCACCATAGTAGAAGGGGATCGATCGATTCCTCCCCGAGCAACCCACCAAGCAAAAGAACACCTCTCCTCATGAGGCTGTTCTTCCCTTGTACTGTTCATCATCAGCCCAAGAGGCAATCCACCACCACCACACAGGAGTAGGTATTACACCACAACGGTGGCCCGAACCTGTATAAATCTTGTGTCTCTTGTGTTGTGAGTTCATCCAGCTAAGCTTAGAGATCGCGGCGAGGCTGAGAGCGAGGCTCGGTAGTGGAAATCTTCGTGCACACCCCAGTGTTCGAACCTCAAGGTTTTGCTGGAACCCTAAATACGACATGCTACTTCTGCTATGAATGATGCTTATGATGCTACTACTTTGCTTGATAAAACTGTGCCACTAGGTGAATTACTTGATGAACACCTTGCTAGAGTTAGAGCTATTGATTATACCGAAGATGATGATATTTTTGAAACTGGTGAAATTATTGAGACTGAAAACTTTGAAACACCTAATAAGACTAGCTCTCCTACATATGAACTTCATGTTATGCCTGAGGGTTATGTTATGGATGGAGAGGTAGCTCGGGTCTTTTTTGCTTGTAAGGATAGAAATGGTCTTAAGAAATTATTATGCAAGTGGAGAAAAAATCTTTGAATGCTAGAATGCAATATGATCCTAAGTTTTCTACCTCACCTATCTTTGATACTGATAAGGATTATGATTTCTCTGTCGATCCTGAGTTAATTACTTTGGTTGAATCTGATCCTTTCCATGGTTATGAATGTGAAACTGTTGTGGCACATCTTACTAAATTGAATGATATAGCCACCCTATTTGCTCATGAGGAAAAAATTTGCTATCATTATATTCTTAAGTTGTTTCCTTTCTTGTTAAAGGTTGATGCTAATTTATGGTTTAATTCTCTCGCTCCTGGTTGTGTGCATAGTCCCCAGGACATGATTTACTACTTCTCTAGAAAATATTTCCCTACTCATAACAAACAAGCTGCTTTAAAGGAAATATTTAACTTTGTGCAAATTAAAGAAGAGAGTCTCCTACAAGCTTGGGGGAGGCTTCTCCAATTACTTAATGCTTTGCCTGATCATCCTCTCAACAAAAATGAAATACTTGATATCTTTTATAATAGACTAACCGATGCTTCTAGGGACCACCTAGATAGTTGTGTTGGTTGTGTTTTCAGGGAACGAACTGTTGAGCAAGCTGAATTGCTATTGAATAATATATTGAGTAATGATAATCATTGGACACTTCCCGAACCAACTCCTAATCAAACTCCAAAGAAGAGAGGTATTCTATTTCTAAGTCCCAAAGATATGCAAGAGGCAAAGAAATCTATGAAAGAAAAAGGTATTAAAGCTGAAGATGTTAAGAATTTGCCACCTATTGAAGAGATACATGGTCTTGATAACCCAACACATGTAGTAGAGGTAAATTCTCTCTATAGATTTACTGAAGGTGATATTCCTCATAATAAGGCTGCAAGTCAATGCTTGGATGAGTTTGATAATTTTATTGTTAAACAAGAAATATTCAATGCTTATGTTAGTAGACAATTGAAACGTAATGATTACATGCTTGGGTGATTACATGAGTAGAACTGTTAGTGATCTCAAGATTATTAGTAAGCATGATTCCATGGTTAAAATTCAAGTAGAACAAGTACTTCAGGCAAATGATGATTTTCTTAGTGAGTTGAATAGTAAGAACAATGATAATGTTGTTAGGGTTATGACTAGAGGTGGTAAGATGACCCAGGAACCTTTGTATCCTGAAGGCCATCCTAAGAGAATTGATCAAGATTCTCAGGGAATTAATATCGATGCACCTAGTCCTTCTAGTAATAAAAAGAAAAATAAAACTAATAGGAATTTGCATGTTGATAAATAGATCTCGATAAAACGCGAAATGACATAAGCAATAAAATAGTGCAACAAGGTAATTTGGGTTTTTTGGGATAATAGATCTGAAAATAAAAGCGAATAAAAATAGATCTCAAAGCAAATATGATAAATAATAGACTTGGAGGCCATAGATTTCACTAGTGTCTTCTCTTAAGAAATAGCACATGGTGGGTAAACAAATAACTGTTGGGCAATTGATAGAAGATCGAATAATTATGACGATGTCCAAGGCAATGATCAATATATATGCATCATGTCCAAGATTAGTAGACCGACTCCTGCCTGCATCTACTACTATTACTCCACACATCGACCACTATCCAGCATGCATCTAGTGTATTAAGTTGATGGAGAAATGGAGTAATGCAATAAGAATGGTGACATGATGTAGAGGAGATCTATTCATTTAGGAATAGATCCCATCTTGTTATCCTTAATAGCAATGATACATGTGTGTTTTGTTGTCCCTTCTTTCACTGGGAAAGAATACCGCACGATCGAACCCATCACAAAGCACCTCTTCCTATGGCAAGAAAAATCGAGCTAGTTGGCCTAACTAAACCAAAGATTCGAAGAAGAAATACGAGGCTATAAAGAATCATGCATATAAGAGATCAAAGAAGTCTCAAATAATATTCATGGATATAGATCTGATCATAAACTCAAAGTTCATCAGATTCCAACAAACAAAGCGCAAAAAAGTGTTACAAAAGACCATTGTATTGAGAACAAAAAGAGAGAGAGGAAGCCATCTAGATACTACCTAAGGACCCGTAGGTCTATGGCGGACTACTCACGCATCATCGGAGAGGCACCAATGAGGATGATGAACCGCTCCGTGATGGTGTTAGATATCTCGTGGTTCTGGAACTTGCGATGGCTAGAATTGTGTTTCGTCGAATCCCCTAGGGTTTCTGGAATATTTGGGAATTTATAGGGCAAAGAGGCGGTGCAGGGGGCTCCGTGGGGGGCACAACACCCCTGGGCATGCCCTGGTGGGTTGTGCTCCCCACGGGCCTCCCCTCTAGTACTTCTTTGGCCCACTGGGTGTGTTCTAGTCTAGAAAAAAATCTCCAAAAAGTTATGTTGCGGTTGGACTCCGTTTGGTATGAATATTATGCAAAGTAAAAAACCAGCAAAAATCAACAACTGGCACTTGGCACTATGTCAGTAGGTTAGTCCAACAAAATGAAATAAGTTGCTAGAAAATGATGGTAAAACATCCAAGAATGATAATATAACAACATGGAACAATAAAAAATTATAGATACATTGGAGACGTATCACCTACCTAATATGGCATTTCTGTCGGCGTTCTGGGAACCAGGGACCCAGACTTGCCTGCATGCGGCCCACGACATGGCTCCATCGACGTCCTGGTACGGCCCATCTTCAGCATCAACAAGACAAGACCCTCGCGAGGGGCCATGCCTTGCGAGGCGGGCGACAACAAGACCCCCAAAAGGAGCAGCCTCCCAGGCGGCTTCCTGAGGAGCGGGGATTCCTATGCAAGCGCTCACCTCATGAGGTTGAGGTGACGCCATCCATGAATACCAAGGCCAGGCGCGCGCCAGCGGGCGTAGAGCAGTAGGTTTCCTCTTTGGTTCTGAGGAGGCAAGCGTAGGCGCAGAATCCCGAGGAATCAACCAAAGGTTACCGTTTACATGCAACAAGACCAAGACCGCTAGAACGGCAGTACACATGTCATAACCGAGCCCACCACAATGTCACGACCAGAAGCTTTGCAGGCGAAGACCAACTTTCGTCAGGATAAGATGTACTACTTGTCCCCCTTCAAAATTGGCCACTATTGGATCCCTTCCCGCCTAAGTTTGGGGGAACAGGATCGAGGCCTCTATAAATATAGCTTAGCCACCACCGCAGCAAGAGAGAGAGCTCCCGGAAGCTACCACCAGCACAAGAACAAGCCTCCTGAGGTTGTTCTTCTTCCTTTTACTAGTTCATTCTCAGCCCCCCGCGAGGCTAATCCATCACAAAGCAGGAGTAGGGTTTTACACCGCAAGGTGGCCCGAACCTGGGTAAATTGTCGTGTCCATTTTCTTTCATGTTCATCGAGCTAGGCCGTGAGAGTAGCGAGTTGGATGACTAGAGAGGTTGAGTTCTTCGCACACTCCCTAGAGTTTGAACCATTCTTGGGTCTGCGGAGCCCTGAATCCGACATTTGGCGCGCTAGGTAGGGGCGTGTCGAAGCCTCCTTTCTGTCAGTTGTTTCGCCATCGCTCCGTTGTTCTCATGGCGGACTCTCATCGAGTTCGTGCTGAGTGCCGGGCAGCCCTCGCTGCCCACGTTGCTCAGACGGCACCAATGGGCAATGGTGCTCCCCGCCGCTCCCCATCTCCTGTGGCCAACACCGCCACTGGCCCCGCATCCCACGAGAAACAGGATTCTTCGTTGCCACCCTCTGGGCGACGCGACGGCCGCACAGCTACTCCGTCGCTGACCCTGGCCGCTGCTTCGTCTTCCCATGCTCATCGCAGGCTGAAAAACGTGCAGGTGATGCTGCTCATGGCGCGTGAGCTTTTGTACTACCGCCCGGCCGATGACCTCTACGAGGACTGGCTGGACCGCATTGCCGAGCTCGTCAGTGCTGCTAGAGAGGCCCCTACTCCATCTCATTCGCTGCCTCCCCTGCACCCCAGGTGGGCGGCGAGGCCCACGGCACGCCTCCTCCTCCTCTCCGGCAAGACGTCGTCCCCAAGAAGGGTGGGAAGGAGCGCATGTGCGCCGACTTCATGAGCCTGAACAAGGCCTGCCCTCCGGACCCTTCCCCCTTCCACGCATCGACCAGATCGTCGACTCCACCGCCAAATGTGATCTGATGTGCTTGTTGGACACCATCTCAGGCTATCATCAGATCAGGATGGCAGTGGAGGATATAGAGAAGACATTGTACTGCCACACCTGCATGTCGTTCGGCTTGCGCAATGCCGGAGCTACCCTCCAGCGGTTGATGCACATATCTTTGGGCAAGCAGCTCGGGAGGAACGCCGAGGCTTACATTGACGACATAGTGGTGAAGTCCCGGGAGGCGAGAACCCTTGTTGAAGATATGGAGGAGACGTTCGCCAACTTGCGCAAGGTGAAGTTGCAGCTCAACCCGGAGAAGTGCGTGTTTGGCGTCTCGTTTGGGAAGCTGTTGGTGTTCCTGGTGTGGCACAGAGGGATTGAGGCCAACCCAAAAAAGATCAAAGCAATAGAGAGGATGATCCCACCGTGAACTCTTAAGGAAATGCATAAGCAGGCAGGCTGCACGACCTCGCTCGGGCGCTTCATCTCCAAGCTAGACGAGCGCGCCCTTCCATTCTTCAAGATGATGAAAAAGAAGGATCTGTTTGAATGGACTCCGGAGGCCGACACGGCTTTCCAAGATCTCAAGAAGTACCTCACCAGCCCGCCAATGATGGTAGCGCCTCCTAGAACCCCTGGTGCTTTACCTGGCCTCCATGCCTCATTCATCCAGTGCGACGCTCCAGGAGGTCTGCGAAGGGCATGCGGCCAAGGATGTGCGGCGCAGCACCCCACACCCAGCCAAGACGCTGTGGCCTCAGGACGGTGCTCCGGAGGCCTCGGTTGCCCCACCAAGCAATGAGGCTCCTTAGGTTGGTGATCTTGAGGCCACGGTGGCCCCACCAAAGGACAAGGCTCCTGAGGCTCCTCCACCTCAGGAGGAGCAAGATCCAGCGGACGCTTCCTCCCTCGTCGAGCATCCTGTTTACTTCGTCAGCACACTGCTGCGCGACAGAAGGGCACGCTACCCCTGACACAGAAGCTCCTCCTCGCACTCCTCATCACCTCCAGGAAGCTGCCACTACAAAAAAAGACACATCCGTGACATTTTGGGCCGAACGAATTTTTTTTCTGTCATACTTATGACACTTCTATGATGATAATTATGAAAAAACCCGGTATCATCATAGATGTGGTGGGCTCCTACTTGTATTGCAAAAAATCATGACAGAAAATGGGCTTTTTGTCCTGGATGGGCCAGAGACGCACCTGCATGACATTCTTTGGGCCGTCCATGACGGAAAAAATCGTGGTAGAAGTGAGGGCGAGGAAAATTTCGGGGAGTTCCCGGTTACGGCGCGTGGTCAGGCCGAGCGATGCATAGAGGTTTGCGTGTTTCTCTCGTACACATACTCGCGTGTGTGTGAGGCGTTGGGCTCTAACTGAACCCGAGCAAGGCGTTGGGCTCTAACTGAACCCGAGTGATTGCACTAGCTACGTTATTGAACCCCGATCGATCCCTTGCTGTTAACTGAACCTGAGTGATTCCTTTGCAACTACTACTAACTGAAGCCGATCGAACCTGCTGCCTCTTGATGAACAGTGAACATGGGGGTTGGTTGAACGAGTCGAGACATATGTGGTTGGGGTTGGATGAACAATTCTCGGTGAGGGTTGGATGGATAGGATCCTATGGTAGTAGAGGCTATTGCCGCTGGATGAACAGGACCCGATCGAGGAGGTGGGGGTGGATGAACAGTAGCTGGTGGAGAGACCCCGTACGTGGAGGGCTGGTTGAACAGGACCCCGTGGAGGGCTGGTTGAACAGTAGCCAGTAGAGGCTGGATGAACAGGACCCCGTGGAGGGATGGACGAATAGTAGCCGGTGGAGGTTGGATGAACAGGACCCCGTGGAGGAACAGTAGCTGGTGGAGGCTGGAGGAAGTCTATGGTGGATGAACAGTAGCAGGTGGAGGCAGGAGGAGGTCGACGGTGGATGAGTAGTAGCCCGTGGAGTCCCGTTTTGCGGTACGCCATACCCCTCCTGATGAACAGGACCCCCATTTTGACTGTAGGAGGTCGAAGAGAAGTCTGTTTCCTCCATTTTGCGGCAAGCCACACTCCTCCCGATCAACAGGACCCAGTTTTGACCGTAGGAGGTTGAAGAGAAGTCCACTTCCTCCGTTTTGCGGTATGCTAGACCCCTCCCGGTGAACAGGATCCCATTTGGTCGTAGGCGGTCGAACAGAAGGCCATTTCGTCCATTCTGCAGTACACCAGGCCTCATTTCGGCTGTTTCATCCAAGCCGGTTGGCTCCCGATGAACATGACGCATTCCGACCCAGTTTGTTGCCTCTCGATGAACAGGACATGTTTCGACCCAGTCACTTGGCTACCGACGGACACGACGTTGTTTCCTCCGTTCCGACCCAGCCGATTAGCTGAAGATGAAAAGGGCAACGTCGTTGCCGTTCGTTGCCTCTCCATGTACATGAGCCTTGGTCGTCCGTATGAGCGAGTACGTGTTTCGAGACCCAGCTCATATGTATGTATGTGGTCATATTTTTTGGTGTGTGGCTGTATGTACGTGTACACGGCTTAGACGGGACAGCCTGAACTGCTACGTGGGGGGCTCTACTATGACATGTGCCGCTACTTACTCGGCCACTGTTCATCGTTGCAGAGCGACCAATCCACCAGTATGTACATACACGTTCGCGACAAGACAAACAACGCTGCGTACGCTTCGACCAGGTGGGTCCTAGATGTCAGGGAGGATAAGGACGCACTTCCTTGCGTGCGAAGATATAGCTACTGGGTCCCAGCTGTTAGAGGAGGGGAATCATTTTTTTGCCCGTAATAAGGACGCACTTCCTTGCATGCCAAGATATAGCTGGTGGGTCCCAGCAGGAAGGGGGGAACTTTTTTTCACAAAATATGGTGGCCCGTCAGGTGGGTCCCCGCTGTCAGGTGGAGGAATTATTATTTTGCGCGTAATAAGGAGGCACTTCCTTGCTGCGGCCATGGACCCAGCTGTCACCCTCTCCACATACAGTACTCTTCCGATGGACGTCGTTCCCTGACCATATTGACCATGCCGCGCCGAGAGCACCAAGGAGGTGGACGACGGCGAGGACTAGGAAGGGGACGACATGGAGCCGGGGAAGACGCGGAAGTGGATTCCCACACGAAAAGGAGTACGAGGCTTGACTAGTTCGGTTGCGGTGTGAGGTTGTCGTCGCCGCAGAATAACAGGGGTTGTGGGTGAGTAGAGGGATGGCCTAGCCAGATGTTGGAGTAGAGTGGGTGGTGAGGCCTGCGCAACAACAGAGTCGGCCAGAGGTGACAGGAGCAGGCGGCATGACCGGCGCTGGTTTGGGCGACTGGAGTAAGAAGGCTAGAGGTTGAAGAAGCACTACGGTTGTTGGATGGACATCGTACGGTCACTGGAGCTAGAGTCATTCATATTGACTAAGTTGACAAAGAACTCCGTCCGCGTCAACTTAGTAGGCCCACAAGCCAGGCTCCCACTATGGTGGGTCCCAGCTAGCAGGGGGAGTATTCATTTTTTTTGTGCGTAATAAGGAGGGACGTTGTTGCGTGCGAAGATATAGCTGGTAGGTCCGTGCTGTTAGCGGGAGGAACATTTTTTGTGAAATACGGAGGCCATTCCGGTGGGTCCCAGCTGTCAGGTGGAGGAATAATTATTTTGTGCGTAATAAGGAGGCACTTCCTTGCGTGCGGCCGTGGACCTAGCTGTTAGCCTCTCCACGTACATTCCTCTTCCGATGGATCTCGTTCGTTGACCACATTGACCACGCCGCGTCGAGATCACAAGGGCGGTGGACGACGGCGAGGCCTAGTAAGGGAATGACCCAGAGCCGTGGAAGACTTGGCAGTGGTTGCCCACGCAGTGGGGAGTGATACGTCCATTTTGCATCATGCTTTTATATCAATATTTATTGCATTATGGGCTGTTATTACACATTATATCTCAATACTTATGGCTATTCCCTCTTATTTTACAAGGTTTACCATGAAGAGGGGGAATGCCGGCAGCTGGAATTCTGGATGGAAAAGGAGCAAATATTGGAAACCTATTCCGCACATCTCAAAAAATCCTGAAACTCCACGGAAGTTAGTTTTGGAATTAATAAGAATTATTGAGCGAAGAAAACACCAGAGGGGGCCCACACCCTAGCCAAGAGGGTGGGGGGCGCGCCCACCCCTACTGGGCGCCCCCCTGTCTCCTAGGCCCCCTGGTGGCCCTCTGATGCCCATCTTCTGCTATATGAAGGCTTTTACCCTGGAAAAAAATCAGAGGCAAGCTTACGGGACGAAACTCCACCGCCACAAGGCGGAACCTTGGCGGAACCAATCTAGGGCTCCGGCAGAGCTGTTCTGCAGGGGAAACTTCCCTCCGGGAGGGGGAAATCATCACCGTCGTCATCACCAATGACCCTCTCATCGGGAGGGGGTCAATCTCCATCAACATCTTCACCAACACCATCTCCTCTCAAAACCCTAGTTCATCTCTTGTATCCAATCTTGTATCAAAACCACAGATTGGCACTTGTGGGTTGCTAGTAGTGTTGATTACTCCTTGTAGTTGATGCTAATTGGTTTACTTGGTGGAAGATCATATGTTCAGATCCTTAATGCATATTATTACTCCTCTGATTATGAACATGAATATGATTTGTGAGTAGTTACGTTTGTTCCTGAGGACATGGGTGAAGTCTTGCTATTAGTAATCATGTGAATTTGGTATTCGTTCGATATTTTGATAAGATGTATGTTCTCTTTCCTCTAGTGGTGTTTGATAACCCGCAAGTATACGGGATAGTTGTAGCCTCTTTCAATAAGAAAGAGTGTCGAACCCAACGAGGAGCTAAAGGTAGAACAAATACTCTCTCAAGTCCTATCAGCCACAGATATGACTCTACGCATGCTTGATGTTCGCTTTACCTAGAACAAGTATGAAACTAGAAGTACTTTGTAGGTGTGACAGGATAAGTTTGCAAGATAATAAAAAGAACGTAAATATAAAGTAGGGGCTGTTTAGATAAAGATGGAATGAAGTAAATATAGCGAGTGTGGAAAAGTGGTGGTAGGAGTTGTGGAATTGCCCCTAAGCAATTGACTATGTTACTAGACTGGTAATCACTATTGCAATTCTATTTGAGGGAGAGGAATAAGCTAACATACTTTCTCTACTTGGATCGTATGCACTTATGATTGGAACTCTAGCAAGCATCTGCAAATACTAAAGATTCATTAAGGTAAAACCCAACCATATCATTAAAGTATCAAGTCCCCTTTTATCCCATATGCAAACAACCTACTTACTCGGGTCTGTGCTTCTGTCACTCATGCCACCCACCATAAGCAAATCATAAACATATTGCAAACCCTACAGCGGGAATCCCTCATGCTTGCGGGACACGGAGGGCACAATAGGACAACACCAATAATAAAACATGCAACTCAAACCAATCATAGCAATTCATCAATCACCTATAGGACAACAAAAATGATCATGGAGGTGGAGATGATGGAGGTGTTGGTGTAGATCGCGGTGATGATGATGGCCCCCGGCAGCGCTCCGGCGCCACCGGAAGCAAGGGGGGGAGAGGCCCCCTTCTTCTTCTTCTTCCTTGACCTTCTACCTAGATGGGAGAAGGGTTTCCCCTCTGGTCCTTGGCTCCCATGGCTTGGGAGGGCGAGAGCCCCTCCGAGATTGGATCTATCTCTCTGTTTCTGCGTTCTAGAATCCTTCCCCTTCACCGTTTCTTTTATATCTGGAGATTCGTAACTCCGATTGGGGTGAATCTTTCGCCCATATTTTTTTCATAAAATTATCTTTCTTGCGGCAAAAGAAGAGCGTCAACCGCCTTATGGGTGGCCCACAATAGTCTAGGGCACGCCCAGGGGGGAGGGTGTGCCCCCTGTCTCGTGGCCACCCCGGACACCGTTTCGCGTTGATTCTTCCTCCGGAAAATCCCAAATATTCCAAAATAATTCTCCTTCCGTTTTTATCCCGTTTGATATTGGGTTTCTACGAAACATAAAACATGCAACAAACAGGAACTGGCACGGGGCACCGGATCAATATGTTAGTCCCAAAAATAGTATAAAAAGTTGCCAAAAGTATATGAAAGTGGAATAATATTGGCATGGAACAATCAAAAATTATAGATATGACAAAGACGTATCAGCATCCCCAAGCTTAATTCCTGCTCATCTTCGAGTAGGTAAATGATAAAAAAAGATAATTTTTTATGTGGAATGCTACCTAGCATAATCTTGATCATATGTCTAATCATGGCATGAATATTAAGACACGAGTGATTCAAAGCAATAGTCTATCATTTGACATAAAAATAATAATACTTCGAGCGTACCAATAAAGCAATCATGTCTTTTCAAAACAACAAATCCAAGGCAAGCTTATCACTACAAAATCATATAGTTTGGCCATGCTTCATTTTCGTCACACAAAATGCTCCCATCATGCACAACCCCGATGACAAGCCGAGCAATTGGTTCATACTTTTTAACGCGCTTCAGCTTTTTCAACCCTCAAGCAATACATGAGTGCCAGCCATGGATATAGCACTATAGGTGGAATAGAATATAATGATGGAGGTTATGTGGAGAAGACAAAAAAGGAGAAAGTCTCACATCGACGTGGCTAATCAACGGGCTATGGAGATGCCCATCAATTGATGTCAATGCGAGGAGTAGGGATTGCCATGCAACGGATGCACTAAGAGCTATAAGTGTATGAAAGTTCAACAAAATAAACTAAGTGGGTGTGCATCCAACTTGCTTGCTCATGAAGACCTAGGGCATTTGAGGAAGCCCATCGTTGGAATATACAAGCCAAGTTCTATAATGAAAATTCCCACTAGTATACGAAAGTGACAACATAGGAGACAATCTATATGAAGAACATGGTGCTACTTTGAAGCAAAAGTGTGGAAAAAGGATAGGAACATTGCCCCTTTTCTTTTCTTTTTTTCTTTTTTCTTTTCTTTTTTGGTGGGCTTCTTTGGCCCCCTTTTTTATTTAGGCTTCTTTGGCCTTTCCTTTTTTTCTCTTTTTTCTTTTTTTTTCCTTTTTTTATGGGGCAATGCTCTATAATGATGATCATCACACTTTATTTACTTACAACTCAATATTACAACTCGATACCGGAACAAAGATATGACTCTATATGAGTGCTTCCGGCGGTATACCAGGATGTGCAATGATCTAGCATAGCAATGACATCAAAAAACAGACAAGCCATGAAAACATCATGCTAGCTATCTTACGATCATGCAAAGCAATATGAGAATGAATGCTCAAGTCATGTATATGATGATGATGGAAGTTGCATGGCAATATATCTCGGAATGGCTATGGAAATGCCATGATAGGTAGGTATGGTGGCTGTTTTGAGGAAGATATAATGAGGCTTATGTGTGATAGATCGTATCGTATCACGGGGTTTGGATGCACTGGCGAAGTTTGCACCAACTCTCGAGGTGAGAAAGGGCAATGCACGGTACCGAAGAGGCTAGCAATGATGGAAAGGTAAAAGTGCGTGTAATCCATGGACTCACATTAGTCATAAAGAACTCATATACTTATTGCAAAAGTTTATTAGACCTCGAAGCAAAGTACTACTACGCATGCCCCTAGGGGGATAGATTGGTAGGAAAAGACCATCGCTCGTCCCCGACCGCCACTCATAAGGAAGACAATCAAAGAAACACCCCATGCTTCAAATTTGTCACACAACGGTTACCATACGTGCATGCTACAGGACTTGCAAACCTCAACACAAGTGTCTCTACAATCCACAACCACCCACTAGAATGACTCTAATATCACCACCTTTTTATCGCAAAACTATTGCAAGGAATCAAACATATCATATTCAGCGATCTACAAGTTTATGTTGGATTTTATGACTAACCATGTGAATGACCAATTCCTGTCATCTCTCTAAAAAGATATAAGTGAAGCAAGAGAGTTTAATTCTTTCTACAACAGATATGCCCATGCTCTAACAATTATAAGTGAAGCAAAAGAGCATTCTACATATGGCGGTTTTCTATGTAAAGGGAAACGGGCAATCCAAACTTCAAATGATATAAGTGAAGCAGATGAAGCGTTCTATAAAGCCATACTCAAAAGATTTAAGTGAAGTGCAATGAGCATTCTAAAAATCAACCAAGGACTATCTCATACCAGCATGGTGCATAAAAGAAAAATGAAAACTAAATGCAAAAGACCCTCCAAGACTTGCACATAATGCATAAATGAAACGAATACGAAAACATACCGATACTTGTTAAAGAAAGAGAGGATGCCTTCCGGGGCATCCCCAAGCTTAGACGCTTGAGTCTCCTTGAATATTTACTTGGGGTGCCTCGGGCATCCCCAAGCTCGAGCTCTTGCCTCTCTTCCTTTTCCTAATATCGAGACATCCTCGTTTGGACACTTCATCCACACAAAAAACTTCAACAGAAAACTCGGTAAGATCCGTTAGTATAATAAAGCAAATCACCACTCTACGTATTGTTGCAAACCAATTCATATTTTGTTTTTGCATTGTGTCTACTTTAATATAACTTTTCCATGGCTTAATCCACTAATATAAATTGATATATTCATCAAAACAAGTAAACTATGCATCAAAAACAGAATCTGTCAAAAACAGAACAGTCTGTAGCAATCTGACATCCACCATACTTCTGTTACCCCAAAAATTCTACCAAAATTAGGAAAAATAAACAAGTTGTATAGAAAGACAGCGCAAAAGGAGTCAGGACCAATTGAGTTTCCAGTTAAACATGTAAAATCGCACACTACAGCCAAAGCTTATGTCCTGCACCGTACAAACCAACAAGCATTGTAAACATCCTAAAGGCAAACCATAGAACATTATTTTTATAATACAATGGAATTGTACAAGGGGCTAATTATTTTTGTTGAAAAGTTTCTGTAATCAAGATTCACAAAGTTTCTGTGAGCATGAACAAAGTTCAAGGCTAGCTCCCACTTCAACAATGCTTGTCTTTCTCACTTTCACTTTCCTTTTTGAAACAGACAGGGCAACAGACCAGGGTTTGTTGCACCGACAGAAGCCCCCGGGCCTGCCCCGAATGCACTGCCAAGTGTCGTCGGGGTAGGGCCTAATAAGGGCACAAGCAGAGTTGCTGAAGAGGTTGGCCTCTTCAGATCTTCTTCGCTTCTTCATTAGTCTTGATTTCGGGCCAGTTTTCGGTTTCCCAGCGCGTCGTGTAAAGCCGATAGTCGTGGGGCTGCTCCAGTAATGGCCCGTGTATGACTTTAATGCATGGGGTAGAAAATGCCTATTCACTCTTCCCATCACGCCCTTATCCTCAGCCATGTATGCTGCATGCATCGCACGGGGTAGGTAACGGAGGCGCGTGGTGCGGGAGAGTATAATAGCAAGGGCCCGACTTCCTTGAATTGGTGGAGGAGGATGGTGGTTACCCGTTGCGGAACCCGCCCCTAGCCCCCCCTCCTCGCCTATAAAAGGAGGAGCAGGGAGGAGTGGAGGCATTCTCCCGCACTCTTCTTCTCCTCTGCCTTGCTTCGTCTTGGGTATGCTGGAAGGGAAAGCCTGGGACTGGTCCCCAGGCTTTAGCTTAGACCTTTTCGTGGTCGTGAGGATACTCGGGCGGCGCGGCGGTAATGCCGGAGGTGGAAACTCCGACATGCTTGTCGTCGAGCTGCCCGTAGACTTGATTCTGGTGGGAGAGGATGCGACCGACACCATGCCAAGGCCCGCGGCGTGCACGGGGCATGATAGTCGGCCGCTCCCCATTCTTCGCTCCTGCGCGACACCGAGGAAGAGGGGAGGTCTGTCATTGGTGAGGGCGGATTTGGCTCCTTCAAGCATCACTCTCTGTTCGCGAAGGAGGGCTTCTTGTCTTTGTACACGTCTTCGGAACGTGCGGTGATTTATGACGTAAGGGTCGTTGGGGACGACAATGCTCTCTATGGGGTAATCCAGAGAGCACGGCGTTTGGCATGGCTGGCGATCTGAGGCCTTCGAGTGGTAGTGATGCGGGCGGCGGCGGCAACCCATGATGCGTCAAGAACGGGGGCGACATTTTTGACGAGTCTTGTTTGCCAGTGACTCCGCGTCTTCCATCTGGTCCTCTGGCAGCGTCACCATCCGCGTCCGCCTCCCGGTTCCTTCCTCCTTTCTGAGAAGCAGTGTCGTCCTGATCTTGGGGAGGCGCCGCATCCCAGCTGGGTTCGCCACCGGCTCCTTTGACCCTTCCCTGAAAGAGATAGATAGGGGCAAAGGCTCACAGAGAACTTATCTTTTTTTAATCTTAAATCCATAGGCACTTGCCAAATTTTAATTCAAATAATGTAATCTCTCGAGTCCATGTTTGTGTTCTGTAATGCTTGTACTTGTATCAGCATGTTAATGAAAAATATGAACCTTGCTGGGAACCCATGCATGTATATGTCCATGCAGCGGTGAGACCTCTTTAATGTAAATAAACAAATTTTCCCGGCAAGCTATCTTGCCGGCACCCTTTTTTCTGCCGGAGAGCCACATCTGATGGGTTACAGACAAAGCGAGAAGCCCCCCGCCAACTTCCTTTTACCAAAGGCCACTGCGACCATTCCGACCGAAGCAACATTCGAGGAAGGGATGGGAGCACCTAAGTCTAAAAAGAGTGGCGAGGTTTTCTAATGCATAATTTATAGCTTACAGAACACGAATGGAAAAGAGGTAGAAATTATATTTTTGGCTTGCCAGGGATCGTAGTGTCGGACAATCTTCTCAACTCCTTGTCGAAGCCAAATTCTCAGCAAGAACCTGCAGCTTCATGCAGATGAGAAAGAATGCAGGATGCGATCCAATCTATATGCATATGCAAATGCTCATGAAATGCTTATGCAGGAATCAGAATGCTCATGCGTGCATGCGGTCTAGGTTGGGGGCCCCCCTATAGCGCTTCGTTATTTTCTCTTGCACGTGCTCATCGCCTCGGCTTTGTACAAGGGGTTACATGCAACTGAGGCAAGGCCTGTACAAATGGGTGGCTGCCAGGCAGGGCCCGACAGCCTCGCGCCTTACGGGTAGAAGTTGCGGAGATGCTCAATATTCCATCAGTTTTGCAACTGAGTGCCCTCTCCGGTCTCCAGACGAACTGCGCTAGGTCTGGTGACTCGTACTACCCGATAAGGGCATTCCCACTTTGGTGACAACTTGTTTGTACCCTTGGCGGACTGAATGCCTAAGGACAAGGCCACCTTCCTCAAAACACATGGCATGAACCCTACGGCTATGATAGCGATGCAGGGCTTGCTGATAGCATGCAACATGCATAGCAGCCCGGAGACGATTCTCCACGAGTAGCACAGCGTCGTCATGTCGGTGCTGATCTTGCACTACTTCATCGTAGGTAAGCACTCAAGGCGACCCATAAATGAGTTCCGTCGGGATAACTGCTTCTGCCCCGTAGACTAGGGAGAAGGGAGTCTGCCCGGTAGCTCGGTTTGGTGTCGTTCTGAGGGACCAGAGAACTACCGGCATCTCCTTGAACCACCACCTGCCATGCTTCTGCAGCATATCAAAGGTTCTTGTCTTGAGTCCACGCAGCACTTCAGTGTTCGCCCTCTTAGCTCATCCATTGCTCCAGGGGTGTGCCACAGAGGCAAATGAGATCTTGCATCCGAGGGCATGAACATATTGCATGAAGGCGCGGCTCGTGAACTGGGTGCTATTATCGGTGATGATCCTTGCCGGAACTCCAAAACGACACACCAGATCTTTCAAGAACTTGATAGCTGACTGGGCAGTCACCTTTCTCACGGCAGTCACTTCTGGCCACTTTGTAAACTTGTCGATGTCAACGAACAAGAATTCAAAGCCCCGGTCGCTCGTGGGAAGGCGCCGAGGATATCGAGCCCCCAGACCGAAAATTTCCATGATAAGGGGATTGACTAAAGAGCTCGGGGAGGCAGGTGGGTTTTCTTGAAATGGAACTGGAAGGCTTCACACTTAGTGACTAGCTCAACCGCATCTTGGAGGGCTGTGGGCTAATAGAATCCTTGCCGAAATGCTTTCCCAACTAATTCCCTTGATCCAATGTGGGAGCCGCACATTCCCCTGTGTATCTCAGCCAGCAGTTCCTTTCCTTCTTCCCAATAGACACACTTCAATTTCACACCGTTGGGCCTCCTTCTGTACAGAGTGTCATCGACAAACTCCATACTGGCCCTCCGGGCTACTTTTATAGATTTGCCAGGAAGCTCTCGGGTTTGGAGCAAGCGGACAATGTACCTTGCCCAAGTTGGAGCCTGGGGCTCGAAAACGAGGACTAACGGCACCTCCTCTGCTGCGGGAGCACCACCCTCATATGCGGGGTCCATGGGCCTGGCTGGAGGGGGTGGTCCGGCAGGCTGTGAGGAGTTATTTCCGACATGGTCTCTATCGGGAGCAGACGGCTCTACCGGGAGAGGCTTACCGGTGTCCAACTTTCTCCTTTTCTGGGCCATTGTTGCTGGCGATACGGAGGGCTGAGTGAGATGGAGAACAAAAGTTCCTGGTTCGACAGGAAGCTTCTGTGCAGCACACTTTGACAAATGGTCAGCTATGCCGTTTGCCACACGGGGTATGTGCTCTATTTGCAACCCGTCAAAGAGCTCCTCTAATCTCCTAACTTCTTCGACGTATGCCTCCATCAATGGACTTTCGTAATCCTTGTTGCCTTGTCTTACCACAAGCTGTGAATCTCCTCGAATGATCAGCTTCTCAATTCCCAATTCAGCTGCAATCCTGAGCTCGGCAAGGAGCCTTCATACTCTGATGTATTGTTGGTTGCTTCTTCCCGGGCAAAATGCATTCAGAAGACGTACTTCAAGTGCTCCCGGAGGGGGCAACAAGAAGCACGCCAGCCCCTGCACCTTGTAGGGAAAAATCACCATCGAAATAAATAATCCATTCTTGGGGCGATTCCTTGCCGGGGATAGCTGTCTCTATCACTTCCTCGTCAGGAGTTGGCGTCCATTTTGCAATAAACTCTGCCACTTCCCTGCTCTAGATAGTTGACGTGCTTTCAAACATCAAACCAAATATGGATATCTCCAAAGCCCACTCCACTATTCTGCCAGTAGCCTCAGGGTTTCAGATTATCCATTGCAACAAGAAACGAGTGACAACCGTGATCTCATGTGCTTGGAAGTAGTCACGCAGTTTCCTTGATGCCAAGATGAGACCAAAAATAACTTTTGCACACCAGAGTACCTCGATCTAGCCCCTTGTAATAAGGAGCTGACGAAGTACACTGGGTGCTGCACCACTTTCTTCCTTGCCGCGTCCTTGGGTCTACCCTCATTGTCATGCTCATTGTTGTTCTGATCCTTATCTCGCTCTGCTGGTCTCTGCTCACTCTCTGCCTCATCCACTTCTCGCTGTGCTACCAAGGCCGCACTGACCACTTGGTTGGTTGCCGCTAAGTACAGCAGCAGTGGCTCCAGGGTTTGGGAGCAACCAAGGTGGGCATAGAGGACAGGTAGGCCTTCAACTCTTGCAAAGCTACATCTGCTTCTAGGGTCCACTTCATAGGTCCTGCCTTCTTCAAAACTTTGAAGAATGGCAGGGTGCATTAGGCAGACTTGGAGATGAATATGCTTAGCGCGGCAACACATCCGTCAGGCGCCTCACACCTACAATTGTCCTTGGTGCTTGGATCTGCTTAGTGGCCTCGATCTTGTTAGGATTAGCTTTGATCCCCCTGTGGGACACAAAGTAACCAAGCAGCTTGCCGGAGGGAACGCCAAACACACACTTCTCTGGGTTGAGCTCCAAACTGATCTTGCGCAATTTTGCAAATGTCTCCTCCAAATCCTAGATAAGAGTTGCTTTGCCCTTGGTTTTGACCACAATGTCACCCATATATGCTTTAATGTTTCTATGCAGCTGAGGTTCAAAACCAATCTGGACTGCCCTTGCAAAAGTAGACCCAGCACTCTTTAATCCGAATGGCATGCGGACAAAGCAGTATGTACCGCATGGAGTGATGAATGAAGTATTCTCTTCGTCTTTCTTGGACATGAAGATCTGGTGATATCCAGAATATGCATCCAGAAATGAGAGCAAATCACAGCCTAAAGTAGAATCCACAATCGGATCAATACGCGGCAAGGGAAACGGGTCCTTCGGGCAAGTCTTGTTGAGATATGTGAAATCAATGCAAACCCTCCACTCCCCGTTTGCCTTCCGGACCACCACTGGGTTTGCTAGCCAAGTGGGATGTAGCACTCCTCTGACCAGACCAACTGCCTCAAGCTTGCTGATCTCTTCTGCAATAAACTACTACCTCTCCAAGGCCTGCTTCTGGACTTTCTGTTTAACAGGTCTAGTGTCTGGGCAGACAACAAGGTGTTTCTCTATTACGTCCCTAGGAACACCGGGGATATCAGATGGTTGCCATGCAAACACATCGATATTCGCCCGCAGGAAGGCAACGATCGCGCTTTCCTATTTGTCATCGAGGGTGGCGCTGATGGTAAAGGTACCACCAATGCCAGCCAGCCCTGCCGGGACCTTTTTCACTTGTGGAGCAGCAACCTTGGACATCTTGCTGTTGGAACACTCCGGCACGTTACCAACGGGCGCCATGCACTTTGTGGGGGCACGCTTCCCGGACTCTTTGCCGGAGGTTCTACAATCCCTCTTCTTTCCTTTACTTTCCTTGGCGGGAACTACTGCTGCCACTGCCTCTGTCGCGACCGCGCCCTAGTACATCTTGTCCACACAAATGATGGCATTCTTCTCATCTGATGGGATGGTGATAACTCCCAGTGGCCCAGGCATCTTCAGGGTGTGGTAGGCATAGTGGGATGCCACCATGAATTTAGCCAGAGCTGGGCGTCCAAGCATCCCATTGTACGGCAGGGGGAGATCAACCACGTCAAACACAATCTTCTCAGTCCGGTAGTTCAGTTCTCCCCCAAAATTACTCCTGCTAGGATTAACTCCTTGAAATGTGCCGGTAACCTCTAGTTCTTCCTCTGATATCTGAAGTTCGCTGATAACTGCTGGGGAAATCAGGTTCAGTCCAGCCCC
Organism: Triticum aestivum; assembly: GCF_018294505.1. Classification (NCBI taxonomy): domain Eukaryota; kingdom Viridiplantae; phylum Streptophyta; class Magnoliopsida; order Poales; family Poaceae; genus Triticum; species Triticum aestivum. The sequence continues at coordinate 342,459,861 of NC_057810.1, forward strand.
GCCATCCACCAACATCTTCGTGACTTTGAGGTTGCGAATTGTTGGAGAAATCAACAATGGCAGGCACCCTACCGCAGTGGTACGGCTAGGATGATCCTCCTCGTCAAAGATGATGGGCGTACGGGACCGTTTGAGCGGCTTCTGGGCCTCTGGCGCTGGTTCCATGGCATTGACTTCTCGCGCCCACCGCTTGAGCTCGCAGTGAGGGATGTGCAGAGATTTAGCCCCGTCAACGTACAGGGCGTCAGTGGCCTTCTGAAAGTCTTGCTCACTGGTTTCCTCTTCATCCCCTCCATCACTATCATCATCACAGGCTTCCTTTGCCTGACCCATGGCAGGGTTTCCTTTGCTCCTAAAGGGTTTGCCGGGGCGATTTGCTTCACCGCCTCGGCCCTTGCCGCCAGTGGCATTCTGACCTTTGTCCTTGCCACACTTCTCATACTCATCTCTCTGTCTCTTGTCCAACTACTCAACCTAATAGCACTCTTGAAGGTCATGGCCCTTGGTCCAATGGATCTTGGTGTACGGCCCATCGCCCTTCTCGGCCCTCTCGGCAACTGCAGCTTCTCGGCAATCTGCGCACATGGTAGCCTCCTTGCTGGGGACCTCAGCCTTGGCGATCATGCCGGTACTTGGGGTGCCTGATCCTTCAACAGTCATCACTGCCTTATCCCTCCGCTTCTTACTGCGCTTGTTGATCTTCTTCTGACTGGTTGATTCATCATCAACCTCTGAATCAACATTGATGCAATATTCCTCTCCGGGCAACTTCCTTCCCTCCTCCATCCGAGCACACTTATCCACTAGGGTGTATGGCTCCTTCATAGTCTTGGGCAACCGCACGTTCATCTTAGAATAAATCCGGCGGTTGGGCACAATGAACTGGAGGGCAGCTATCAAAGCTGCTAGATGGATATTTGGAATATTTCTATGAACTTTGCTAATCTCTGTAAATACTTACGGAGGATTTCTCCTTCCTTTTGTTGGAGAAGCTGCAGGTCGCTGGGTTGTCCCGGCTCCTGGTGGCCACTGGTGAAGGCACCAATGAACTCGCGGCACAGGTCTACCCATGACAAAATGGAGTTCTCTGGCAGGTGCATCAGCCAAGACCTTACATTGGACTTGAGGACCAACGGGAAGTAGTTGGCGAACACCTTCTGATCTCTTCCCCCGGCAGCCTGAACAACGATGGTGTAGACGCTTAGGAACTCTGCTGGGTTCAGCCTCCCATCATATTTCTTAGGTGTTTCTTGCTTGAACGTGCGAACAGGTGGCCAACGGACTTGCCGCAGCTCACAAGTAAAGGCAGGGCAGCCAACTTTGAAAGTAGGCGCCCGCCAATACTGAGCGCGGGATCATCGATGTTGGGGCCGTCGCACCCGTCGGTCTGATGGAGGTCGTCGCGGTGCTACTCAACGACGCACACGTCTCCTCTCCGCCTATCCTCCGGGGTTCATCATTGGCCAAGACGTGCTTGAGGGTAAGAGGAGGCCATCAAGACGTCATCGGGGTCTTGATTTGGTCGCGCTCGCGCTCGCACTGACCGTCGCACCCGAGGCATGGGGATGGCCTCCTCCGAACGGGCAGCACCATGAGCCCTTGTTGTCACTTGGGGAGGTCGTGGCGGGTCAGCTCGCCGTGGGCCCCCAGCTTCAGCGAAACCGAGGAGACTCTGGATGGTGGCACGCCATTCGTCCATCCGCTCGGCCGCCGGTGGAAACCTTAGCAGCAGCTGAGCCCGCGCCATGGCCTCCGAGGATGTACTTGGCATCGATGACGATGAAGTCGATCGCGCCGTCGCTCGACTCCTGACGATGCTAGCGGTGGCAGCACCGATCCCCCGGTGTTGCGGTGCAACCACCTAGATGGTAGGGTGGTGCGGCGAAGGCACTCGAGGACCAGCGACTCCATTGGGCGCAGCGGCTCGGTCGGCTCGCCCGAGGGAAAGCGCATGCGCAGCAGTCGCGCCTGTGAAAGGGGCGACCTGAGGGCGGCGGTTCGCCCCAGACCGAGCGTCGTCACTGCGGTTGTGCCCATCGACAAGCGGAGCATGGCTGTCGAGGTGTGGCTGATGCTGCTCTCCTCTAGTGCCTCATGTTCCTACGTCAGTTGTGGGGGAAGTGGCGGCGGTGCCACCTGCTCCGACGACATCCTCAATAGCGTTCACGTCCTCACGCGTCTAAGCGCCCCCCGCAGCGTTGGAGACCGCGTGTGGCGGAGCCTTTGAGGTGGATGGATGAGACAAATAAGTCGGTTTCTTCTTGGGCGCCACGGTCGATGGCGTCGTCAAATATGCAGATGGCAACGAAGGCGACGCGCTGCTCATGTCTTCAGGTTCGTGCAAGCAATCCCCCTACTTGGCGCACCAAAGATGTCACGGGAAACCACATCCATCTATGCGGCCAGGAGGCCCATTGCTGGTTCGGCATGGGGACGTCGCGTTGCACGAAGAGTAGACCAATGTGGGGTAGCACAGCAGAGATCACATAGGCAGTTTTACCTAGGTTCGGGCCGCCGCGAGGCGTAAAACCCTACTCCTGCTTTGGTGGATTGATGGTGAAAATGTGGTGGTGGAGGGTAGTACACTTTCCCGGCAAGGGTTTCCTTAGGGCGGCAGCGACGATGCACATATGGGGGTGTGAGTACCAACCTTCTAACCTCTCGAACCCCTTCTATCATTGCCATGGGCCTCCTTTTATAGGTTAAGGGGTCACTACAGTGGCAAATCAGTCATTAGACACTGGTAAGATAGCAAATAGTGCTATCATACCTAACTCGGCAGGCTGACAGTGCACATTTAATGCACCACTCAACGTCACGTTGTTGGTCGCCCGACAAGGCTTCCCGGGCCATCCTGCCAGCTCCACGCCAGCTTGTTTGACACGTCGTAAGATGGGTGTCATCTATGGGTTTTCTGGTGGAAAGGGGCTGCCATTTGGCGAATGGCTGCCACTTAATCACTCCGCGGCTTGACACCGCATTGATCGACGACGTGGGTCATGGTGGAGTGGTCGGTGAGGTGATTTTAGCCTTCGCAAGTCCCGGCAGTCCCTGCCAGGACACCTTGGTCGTCTTCTTCTAGGGGTGGCCTCGCCCCTTGCCGGGCTCGCCTGCCCGGCAAGGGAGGCCTTTCCCTTGACGATATCTTGCTTCTCTTGCCTAGTCTTGGTCCCTCTGATCTGCTTGTCGATCCTTCGAATCTCTTGGTTTCTTGTACTATCTGGGTTGGTGCTTCTATCTTGATCTCATGCATGTGCACAGTCAGGGCAACAGACCCAGGGTTTGTTGCACTGGCAAGTAGTGTAAGCATCATCTTGTTGTGCAACTTCATTAACCAAACCAAATTCCTCTACTCAAACCTTTCCAATACTCTCTAGTCATCGCTACATGCAAATGTGTCTTCCAAGAAAAATATCTCTGTTGCTTGATTTGCCAAAAGAAAAGGCTCGTCAGTCCGGTACGCTGCCTTGACATTGATGGATTTGAAATAATCATCAGCTCTGGGTTTTGCGATCCTGGAAAACAGGTTGTACCAATGACAACACAACAGAACCGCACAAAAATGAACCTCGAAACTGGAGAAATACTGCAACTGAACAATCTTTGTTATGTTAACATACATTTCAGTTGTCTCTTTGTCGTACATATCCGTGCTAATGATGGCATTGTTTTGTGTCTTCCTGCCTTCGTCGCGTGCAAGGGTGTTGTAGCGCCCATCTCCAACAACGCAAGATTCATAATGTCTTACCCGAGTATTAGGACTCATTACTAGTGCGTAAAGGGCATCATCAACTTCTTGCCCATCCTCCCTCATCTTCTTAACCTATGGTTAGAAAATAGACAAGCTGATCATCTTATGTACTCAGTATATTAAAAAAACAGACAATGCAATTCAAAAGCTTACATCGCTCTTGAACCATTTCATAAATATTGCCATAACTAGTTTGTCAATGTTTCTTGGATTTTGCGGTAGTAAATCCTTTCTATAGATGTTGCACAACATAGTGACCACATCAAACATCTAAGTAGTGCCTCATCAGGTAGATGAACAGCCAAATGCACCATCACATCAAAGAAGGCTGGAGGATATATCCTATCAAGGTCACGTAGGATAGTTGGTATCTTGTCTCTAAGACCCTCCAAAGCATCTATCCTGATATTTCTACTGTAGAGTTCCCTGAAGAATTGTCCCAACTCTGCAACTACTCTGTATAAGTCAGGGCAGCCAATCCTCTAAGGATAATAGGTAAAACCCTTTGAAGTAGGATGTGGCAGTCATGAGTTTTCAACCCTTGTACCTTGATTCCATCTACAGTGACTCTCCTTTCAGGGTTGGAAGCTAATCCATGTGGGAATCTCACATGTGACAGGACCTCACATAATTCTTTTGTTTTTACCTTGTCCAAGAAGTACATAGCTGGTGCCATATCTTGTGATGCACCATCATCTTTCACTTGCAAATCGGATCTAATACCCAGGTCTGTCAAATCAATCCTAGATTTTAAGGTATCTTTCGTCTTGCCTTCCATATTAAGACGTGTGCTGATAATGTTGTCACATATATTTTTCTCGATGTGCATCACATCAAGATTTTTCCGCAGATCCAAATCATTCCAATACTCCAAGTCTCACAAAGTAGACCTGCGGGAAAACATTAATCTCTCTTCTGCCCTGCCATGCTTCCTTTTCCCGCTAGCATTATCAGGATGGTTTCCTGGTGTAATATGCCTGACCTTCAAATTCCACTTGAAAATCATCGGCGTTGAGCCTCTATTGCGCATCATGGTTTTCATGCTTTGCATTGAATACATATCTTCGGTATTTTGTAGGACATGGCTTGTCCTTGGCAAGGAAATGGCGGTGTCCAATGTAACAGATCTTTCTAAGTATTTGCGTATGACAGCGTATTCCTGTCACAGTGAACACATGCATTGTAACCATGTGTCTTTTGCCCTGACATAGTGCCCAATGCTGGATAATCATGGATGCACCAAATTATAACAGCACATAGAAAGAAATCAGCTCGTGGGCTGCTATATAGGTCTCGAGTGAGAACACCCCTCCATAGCTGTAGAAGTTTCTCCACAAGAGGCTCCATGAATAAATCAAAATCCTTTCCAGGACTTTTTGGACCTAGGATGAGCAAGGCCATCATGTAGTTTGATTCTTTGGTGCAGACATTTGGAGGCATGTTGTAAGGTATAACAAGCAGTGGCCACATGCTATATGTGGCGCTCTAGTGGCCAAATGGGTTAAATACATCTAAAGCTAAGCCAAGTCTAATGTTTCTCGGGTCAGCAACAAATTTTTGGTGTTTGTGATTGAAGCTTTTCCGGTCACTACCATGAGATGGATGGCTCATTACATTCTGATCTTTGTACTCCTGGTTCCTAGAATGCCACAATACATCCTCTCTTGTTTCAGCATCATGAAACAACCTCTGCAATCCTGGTATAATTGGAAAATGTCTCAGAACATGATGAGGAATCCCCTTCACAGCATCACCATCTTTCCATCTTGATGATTTGCATTTTGGGCATTCACTTAAGTTGGCATAATCCTTCTGGAATAGAACAGAATTATTCTTACAAACATGGATCATATCATATCCAATTCCAACTGCACGAAGGAAATTCTTCATTTTACTATAGGTGTGTGGCAGCTCAGACACTTCTGGGAAAGATTTGCGGAAAGTAGCCAACATCACATTCAATGATTTGTTGGTCATCCGCTCAGATTTCTTCACCTGTAGAAAGGTGACCATAGCTGAGAATACTGACAGCTTATTTCCGTGGGTGACAGCCACGTTGCATTGTTCCAACATGCGGGCCCACCATTTTTCTTCTGCAGGTGAAAGTTCACGAAATGCACGAGCAGTTCGTAGCATTGTTTCAATGTTGGTCAAACTCACTGGCTCTGCCACCACCACCTCCTCCTCCTCTTCCACCTAAGCATCAAGCAGATCAAGATGGTGATCTGCTGCTTCCACATAGTCAGTAACATTGATGTTCACAGCTTCACCATGATGAACACACCTAGTATATGTGACCGACATCCCATACAAGTGTAGATGATTTTGTACAGTTGAATCAGTCTTGTAACTGAATTCATCAACTGCTACGTTGTTGGCGTTCTGGGAACGGGGGTCCCCAGACTTGCCTACCTCCGGCCTGTGGCGTGGCTCAAAGGGGGCCCAGCATGGCCCATCTTCATCAACACAGGCTGAAGGCCCTCGCGAGGGGCCAAGCCTCGCGGGGTGGACGACAAGGAGCTTCCTCAAGCACGGCCTCATCAGGCTGGCTCACGAGGAGGCGGAGAATTCAAGGCGGGGTACCTCGCGAGGTGCCCATGACTCAAGCCATGACAACCAAGGGCGCCAGTCGGGCGCCAGCCCATGCAGTGTCCTCCTTTCCTCTTTGGTGCAAAGGGAGTAAGCGCAGGTGAGAGCATCAAGAAAAGGCATCCATTTCGGTGCAACAAGGCCAAGACCAGCCCAACGGCAGGGAGGAAGTCATTGTGGAGCCCAAGCAGGCGTCACCACCAGAGCCTTTGATAGGCGAGGACCAACTTTAGTCAGGTTAATTGTACCCACTGTTCCCCTTCAAAATGGCCAATTGTTGGCGCACTTCCCGCTCAATATTTGGGAAGAGGCCCAGGGCCTTTGCCTATAAATAAGACTAGCCACCCCCAGGGTAGAGACACCTGATAGAGGATCGACCATCGAGACCTGATCTAGAATCTGGATCCTCACCAAGAAACCAGTAGATAGAGCGACTGAACTCCTCCTAGCAGTTCATCACGCCAGCCAAGAACAGACCCTCACGAGGTTGTTCTTCCTTGTATTGTTCATCACTAGCCCAAGACTCCATCCACCACACCACACACTGGAGTAGGGTATTACACCACAATGGTGGCCTGAACCAGTATAAACTCTGTGTCTCTTGTGTTGTTCCTTTCGTAGTTTAGATCATAGCGAGTTGGCGAGGAATAGGTAGGTAGAGGGCGAAATCTCCGTGCGCACCCGAGTGTTCGAACCTCAAGGGTCTTCCGGAACCCGAAATTCGACATTTGGCGCGCCAGGTAGGGGTGCGCCGGAATTCGTCTTCCGTCGCCCTGTTCTTCCCCGACCATCACATCCATGTTTGACGCTCGCCGGGCCCGCGCCGAGCGCCGAGCCGCCCTCGCTTCCTGTGTCGCCCAGACGGCTCCTGTCGGTAGGCACCGTCGTCGTTCCCCGTCGCTTGCCGTCAACACTGCCACCGGCCCGGCGGGGAACAAGCAGCAAGCATCGTCCCAGCATCCATCCATGAGGCGAGACGGCCGCACTGCTACACCCTCGCTCACCCCAGCTGGTTCTTCGTCCCGCGCGTCCCGCGTGGCCATGGAGGCTTGAGCTGCGCTCATCGCAGCAACGAGCTCCTGCGCTACCGTCCCGTCGACGACGTCTATGAAGAGTGGCTCGACCGAGTCGCCGAGCTTGTCCGCGCCACTGGGGGCTCCCCCACGCCGTCCTTCTCGCTACACCGTGCCCAGCCCAGCGCGGGCAATGAAGCTCTAGGGGCGCCTTAGCCGCCCCCCACTCAAGAAGGTGCCCTGGCCCCAAGGCGCGTGGCCCCTGGGCGGAACCCGCTCCGTCAGGCGCAAGCGCGGCAAGAGCAGAGCTGCCAAGAAGTCCCTCGCCCGCCAGAAGCTGCCCGAGCGCTCCTCGCTCCGGTTCGTCGCTACCACGCTCCTGCTCCAGCACGTCAAGACCCCGCGCTGCTCCCAGCTGCAACGCATGGGGACCCGCAGAACCAGGCTCTTCATCACCCAAGGCCTCTTGTGGCCATAGCGGGCTGCCGCGCCTTCACCACTGAGCTGCACAGTGTCGCGTGGCCTGGCAAGTTCAAGCCAGACCTGCCTCCTCGCTATGATGTTACGGCTGACCCCGCAGAGTTCCTCCAGCTCTACAAGCTGGGCATCGAAGCTGCCAACAGAGACAAGAAGGTCATGGAGAACTAGTTTCCCATGGCGCTCAAGGACGGGGCCCGCACCTGGCTCCTGAACCTGGCCCCTGGCACGATCTCCTCCTGGGACAAGATGTGCACCCGCTTCATTGCCAACTTCCAGGGTACTCGCGACCAGCCACCCGCCATGAGTGACATGCGCCGTATCAAGCAACAACCAGGGGAAACCCTGTAGAAGTACATCCAGCGCTTCAACAGCGCACGCCTCAAGATTCCCAAGGTGACCGAGGAGGCCATCATCTTAGCCTTCTCCGACGGCGTGCGCGACGTCAAGATGAAGGAGGAGCTGGGATGCATGAAGACCTGTGCACATCCTTGGAGCTGTTCAACTTGGCGACCAAGTGCGCTAGGGCTGAGGAAGGGCGTCTCTCCCTCCTCGAGCTACCTGCCGCAGACCCAGAAGAGAAGAAATCCAAGGCCAAGGATGTGAAGCGCAAGGGGGCTGCCGTGCTCGCGGCAGAACCAGACACCAAGCGGGGCAGAGATCAGCCCGAACCTTCCAAGGGCAGCGGGTACTGCGTGTACCACGACCTCCACACCCACAACACCAATGAATGCCAAGAGCTCCGAGCCGTGCGAGAAGGAAGGACCGACCGACGTCCCGACCGCAGCGACCCGGGCTACGACCGAGGAGGAGGAAGGAACGCAGGACGCTGGGAAGACCGCGGCGCTCGCCAAGGGTAGCGCGACCAACCTCGCGAGGATCGCTGGCAGGACCCGCCTCACGAGGGAGGCTGGAGGGATCAGCCTCGCGAGGATCGCCCGCAAGGTAACGCAGGCCTCCCTCCGCCGCCGCCGCAGCCAAGAAGAAATGAGGACCGTCGTCAGGACGAGGGGGCTGGGGGCTTCCAGGAGCCACGTGCGATCGCCTGCATCCTGGGCGGAGCTCAAGCCCCAGCCTCTCAACGCATCTTCAAGCAGTTCGCCCGTGAAGTAAATGCAGTCCTCCCCAAGCTCGAGCCCACGCGCCCTCTCAGATGGTCGGCGTGCACCATCATGTTCAGCTCAGCAGATCAGCTCAAGTGCGCGGCCACAGCCGGAGTCCTCCCAATGCTTTGTTCCCCAATCATCAGTAACGTGCTGGTCTCTAGGACCCTGATCGATGGCGGGGCAGGGCTCAACGTCTTGTCCGTGGAAACATTCAACAATCTCCAAGTGCCCTACAATCAGCTTTAGCCAACCAAGCCTTTCTCCGGAGTCACCGACGGTTCCACGGTCCTGATTGGGTAGGTCCGCCTCCCTGTCACCTTCGGGGCGCACGACAACTACCGCACCGAGCTCATCGACTTCGACGTCGCCCACATTCGCTTGTCGTACAACGCCATCCTCTGGTACCTAGCACTGGCCAAGTTCATGGCCGTAACCCACCACGGCTACAACGTCCTCAAGATGCCAGGATGTGGCAGAGTCATCACGGTACCCTGCGAAGAGAAAGATGCGGTGTGCTCCCTGGAACGAGCCTTTCAGACCGCATCACTGGAAGACCCGGATCATGGAAGCAGGAGGCTTCCCGAGGCCACCCTCAAGAAGAAGAAGACATCTTCAGGCCCGACCCCTCAGGAGGCAGGCCCCTCAGGGCCCGCGCCTACCAAGGGGGAACCTCCTTCCATCGCATAGGGAAGCGCGCCCGGTGCCCTCCTCAGGCAGGGCTCGGGGGCTCTCCCCTGGAGGGCCGCCAACCTCGCCAAGGTCACGAGGAGGCGCTTGGGCACCACTTGGAGGCATGTTTCGAAGCACGTTTCCCTCAAGAAGGAGCAAGGCAAGGAGGGCCAAACCCTCAGGAGTTCGTCAGCAAGGCCATTCAGGAGCTACAAGAGTCAAGAGTCATGAGAGGCAGCCGCCGCTTACCCGCTGTGGCCCCCCATCCAGGCGAGGATGGTGGGCTGCGCGTCTGCATCGACATACCAGGGCTCAACCGAGCCGCCTCTCAGGAGCGCCTCTGGCCCTCGCAAGTGGGGCGCTGTGAAGGTCCACCCCACAACTACGTTCGCATGCCTTATGGCTTGCCAAACGCGGCTACTGTGTACCAGCGCCTCATGAGGGGCATCCTGGAGTCTCAGGAGGTCAGGCGTTCCGCAGCCCTGGCGGAGATGGAGATGGTCCGCGAGGAGCCACCAGCGCCTCCGGAGCCTCCCGAGGTCCCAGGGCCTGGGGCTCGTGAGGATCGGCTACCACAACCCACCGAGTCTGCTACACCAACACCCCTTCGTCGTCAACACTATCAGGTGACATCTTTCAAGTTTCGTTTCCAGCTGGGAGTGCCCTCAGGGTGCATTATTCCCAGGCCGCGTGGGTCCGTCCCTGCGGCGTGTATTCCTTTTGCTCATGTTTTTAACTTACTTTGTTGGGGGCGCCCCTCGGGCTGCATTATCCCCAAGTCGCTCGGGTCAGACCCAGTGGCATGTACCCCTCTTGCGTTTATCTTAGGACCATGCTTTCGACCCATCATGCTTGTTATTTGATGCCTGTCCGTGGCTCCTTCTCTTCCTGGATGTCGGAAGCTTGCGCATTAAAGGGGGGGTACCTGAGCATCGCGACTCAGGGCTCCTACCGCCTCTCCAGCCCTCACCCTCTGGTCTTGTCCACGGCATCGTGACCTGGCATACCAGCGACGGCTGAGACCAGCTCGAGGGCCGGGACCCGAGGACGTAGAGTTTCGACATCTAACCAAGCTTGCGCGTTAAAGGGGGGGGTACCTGAGCATCGTGACTCAGGGGTCCTACCGGCTCTCCAGCCCTCACCATCTGGTCTTGTCCACGGCATCGCGGCCTGGCATACCAGCGACGGCTGAGACCAGCTCGAGGGCCGGGACCCGAGGACATAGAGCTTCAGCATCTAACCAAATTTGCAGGAACACACCCCAAGATAAGGCCCAGTGCCAGGCGCAACCCACCTTGAGGTAGGGCCCCGTGAGTCCCGCGCTGGCTCCCGGGTGCCCAGATACACCTCGACAGGCCTTTCGTGCCTCGTCGCCTATCCGAGGCAACTAACGGCTAACCGCCGCTTGTCATAGCGGACTTTTACTCTTTTTGTGGTAGGTCTGCAGGATCCCCCCAAGGAGAAGCGCCAGGCGAGGCCCCCAAGGCGTCCTCTTCACTCTCGTCCGCGCGAACCGCTCGCGCGTTAAAGGAGGGTACCTGAGCATCGCGACTCAGGGCTCCTACCGGCCTTCCAGACCTCACCCGCTGGCTTTGTCCACGGCATCGCACCCCGGCAAACCAGCGATGGCTGAGACCCGCTCGAGGGCCGGGACCCGAGGACGTAGAGCAGAAAGGGGAGCAGAGGCGAGAGGAAAGAGGCACGCGGAGACCTCACCAGGCAACCCCTCGCCGGCCAAGGCACGGACCTAGCGCCGCACCAGGAAGCGCTCCCTGACCCTCGAGATAAGTCACTCTCTGAAAACACTAGCTATCGCAGTACTGTCACCGCATCCAATGCAATCCCGTGTGAGCAACGTCACATTCCTTTCTCACCGAACGATGGCTGCTTGAGCGCCAAAGGGGACCACCTGAGCATCGCGACTCAGGGGCTCTTACCAGACCCCGGGCCAGTCACCTCCTGGCCTTGACCATGGCATGCGACCTGGCATACCAGCGACGGCTGAAGCCGCCTTGGGACTGGGACCTGTCGGTGTAGAGCATCAAGCCCTCACGAGGTTCGAAAGGAAGAACTGAGCTAAGACAGAATGAGCAACACGCGCTACACCATGGCAAGGATAATATCGACAGATAGGCCCGCAGGCACCTTACAAGCCCCCACGGGGTATATTCTTGGCTCCTCGCAGGAACAAAAGACGCGTATCCTAAGGAGTCCTAACTACAGGAACCATCACGACAGACGCCATCATCAAAAGTGGGCCGCCAGGCACCGGCGCCAACCTCATCTAGATCAGGGGCGGCGACGGCCTGACGAGCCCGCCCTGCTCCGGGAGCGGCGCAGGCTCGGGGGCTCGTAGCTGTCGTTGCTGGTCTCCGGAGATCTTGGTGGAGTCGCTGGTTCCTCCAGCACCTCCGTCGCATGAGGAGCTACCAAGGGAGCGGTTAGCCGGCCTCTGCCTCGCCGTAGCGGGGTCCCGACCGCCTCTCCGGGGCAGCACTCCAGCCGATGACCATCCGCATCAAAGACCTTGAAGAACATCACCGAAGCACCGTCGTACTCCAGGTGGATCGCGAGGGCGCCCCTTGCCCTGCAGACCCGGGCGATCTCGCCCCAGCCTCGAGTCATGAAGACCTCGCCCGGGGCAACGACCGCGACCTCTGCCCCGGTCGAGAGGGTGCTACAGCCAGCATGCTGCAGCCAAAGCCCCAGGGGTTCCCCCTGTGGAATGACGGAGGAGAAGAAAGGAGGAAGGCGAATCCAAGACTGAGGAGGCGTGGCGGCGTGAAGCACGAACTCTCGGGAGGAGCCCTCGGCGTGGACTCCAAGGGGAAAGACGCACACCTTCGTGACCCGCCGGCGCAGACGGCGGCGCCGCCCGCGGCGTTCGGCATCGACTCCTTCAGGGCCCTCGATGTGGGTGTACAAGGGAAGCGGGAACCCTGGTGGTTGCCGCTCGCACCAGGGCCTCAACGCTTCCTGGCAGGCGCCCTCACCCTGATGGCAGAGGGCCAGCCGTTTCTTCGGCGGAAGCGGGTCAGGATCCTCTCGGGGAGCCTTTCCCTTCTCTACCGCAGAGAACCGGCGGATCGGAGCCATTGCAGCAAGACAGAGCAAGGACCGGGAAGAAGGAGAAGCAAGAAGAGATGAACCGGAAGGGCGCGCGCTGTTCTGTACTTATGGCCGACGAAGGCCAACCATCGACCTCCACGATCGCAGGTAATCATGACCCGCTTTGCATGCAGGGACTTGTCGAATCCGCGCAGTTGCCGAGGCGTCATGGGGAAGTGGAGACGCCCACGTCCAATCAACCGCCACGCGGCGCCCAAGGCCGCAGGCTGTTAGGGCCCATGGCGCTTTGCGCTTGCCCTTTCGCCTCTCTGCTCGGCCAGGTCCCCAGACTTGCCTGCCTGCGGCCTGCGGTGTGGCTCAAAGGGGCCCCAGCACGGCCCATCTTCATTAACACATGCTCAAGACCCTCGCGAGGGGCCAAGCCTCGCATGGCGGACGACAAGGAGCTTCCTCAGGCACGGCCTCATCAGGCTGGCTCACGAGGAGGCGGAGAATTCAAGGCGGGGTACCTCGCGAGGTGCCCATGACGCAAGCCATGACGACCAAGGGCGCCAGTCGTGCGCTAGCCCGTGCAGTGTCCTCCTTTCCTCTTTGGTGCAAAGGGAGCAAGCGCAGGCGAGAGCATCAAGGAAAGGCATCCATTTCGGTGCAACAAGGCCAAGACCAGCCCAACGGCAGGGAGGAAGTCATTGTGGAGCCCAAGCAGGCGTCACCACTAGAGCCTTTGACAGGCGAGGACCAACATTTGTCAGGATAAGTGTACCCGCTATTCCACTTCAAAATGGCCAATTGTTGGCGCCCTTCCCGCTCAATATTTGGGAGGGCCTTTGCCTATAAATAGGACTAGCCACCCCAGGGTAGAGACACCTGATAGAGGATCGAGCATCGAGACCTGATCTAGAATCTGGATCCTCACCAAGAAACCAGTAGATAGAGCGACTGAACTCCTCCTAGCAGTTCATCGCGCCAGCCAAGAACAGACCCTCGCGAGGCTATTCTTCCTTGTATTGTTCATCACCAGCCCAAGAGGCAATCCACCACACCACACACTGGAGCAGGGTATTACACCACAATGGTGGCCTGAACCAGTATAAACTATGTGTCTCTTGTGTTGTTCCTTTTGTAGTTTAGATCTTAGCGAGTTGGCGAGGAACAGGTAGGTAGAGGGCGAAATCTCCGCGCGCACCCCAGTGTTCGAACCTCAAGGGTCTGCCAGAACCCAAAATCCGACATACACATGCAGAGCACATCTGATTTCGGACCACCGTACTCAGCTCTGATAAAGTTCATGTAGTTTTCAACCCCCTTGACATATGCAACGGATAATCTTCAAGCAGAAATTATCCAAGTCCTGTCCATATGTTAGACATACAAATTAATTCTTCTACTAGATATTACAGGAAAAACATATATGCTTTTTTATGAAGTCCTGAAAGAAATACCTAGGTCGATGTCTAAAGCTATGTCAAGATATTTGGACAAGCAGATCTAAGTAATGAAATATATGTAAAGCTAATTCAACGAACAAATTTGAGTGCTAAATCATGGCAGGCTGTTTCAACAGTCAATGATGCCAAGTACACATCCATCAAAGTCCATCTCAGCAACAAAGGTCGAGTATAAAATGGTGTAGAACTATTTCACCTAACAGATTGGCTACTAGATCATGGCAATCTACGTCACAATAAATATATGGCAGGATATTTTAGCAACTAATCGGGCATGGCATGCCATCTCAGCTAAGCAGATTGAGTGCAGAACATGGCAAGGAAGCTTCTTAAGCAGAGCATATTGAGTGTAAACTACTTTGGCAAATAGTGAGATTAACATCATCTATCAGCTAACATTCAGCGCTACTTAGAAATGGATGGGGCCTCAGTCTGGAATGCGCGTACCGTGGGAGAAGCTGACCACCGTGCATCTCCACAAGAACGTCGCCAGCCATGGCGGCGCGGCTAGAGGACGACAGTCTACAAGAGCGTATTGTGGGAGTGAGAGGATCATTGTGCATCCCTCAACAAACAGCGGCGCTGACGTATCGGCACTGCGGGGAGGATGGCTTTGGCGGAGCGAATGGAGTGGAGGGGGCC